>NC_057797.1:325584626-325884278 GCF_018294505.1 Triticum aestivum
GAGGAAATGATGCAAATATGTGTGACAAGTGAACAAGCATCAACCTCAAGATCATAGCAAGAATTCACAAATTGCTCAATGAAAGGTCTATGGTAGGCATAGGGAGCATTCACAACACCAAATAAAATGAAGTGTCTAAAAACATGGGTCAAGTGCAAGACAATCCAAGCATAATGTGCATGGGGTGTAGTGAATATAGTGTGGAACTCAACACAATAGAAAGAGCAAGTGTTCATCATGTGTGAGGCAATCAAGGCAAGCATGTAGCAATCGATGGGACATGGCATATGTGAAATGATGACATTGTTGCAACCAAACATATGAGAGCAACAAGTAATCCAAGAATTGGATGCAACACACAAGGCATATATATCATGATGAACAATAAGTCTCATGGTGCAAGAAACACAAGTAGTATGATCTGCAATAGCCATGCTCAAGAAAGATGTCACCTTGAAGGCATGTCCTTGTGCATTCTTCACAATGCCGAAGAGGTAGCAAAGGTGTTGGAGAAGCGAGTCGTGGTCGAATGTATGAGGCTCGCTCTCAGGAGCTCGAATGCTCAACTCATGTGACGTGGAAGTTGACACGAAGTCCAAGTATCCTACACATGCACACAACAAAAGAAAGAATGCATGCACATGGTAGTTAAACACATCATCCATCATGATGGTTCTCTTCTTTTGCACATAACCATTAGAAGCACAAGTGCATGCATAATATGATGCAACAATGGCAATTTTCATGGCACTAGGTATATGGTGCAAAGGGGTAAGACAAGCATGCTTCACAAGAAATATGTCCGAATATGCAAATATAGGCGAGAATGCTATGGGGGCAATCTCATTAGCAAGACTAAAGGCATAGTTGCATTCAATACATGGCAAATCATCTAGCATGAGGGAGGCAACATGTGGAGATATATGACAAGAAGCAATAGTAATCATGTGATAAGCATGTAGATGGTTGTCATCAACCGCATGAAGTGAGCAAGTATGAGTCATTGGTGATGCAACAAGGCAAGCAATCATAGGAAACAAGTCGTGCAAGCTAGTAGTGCAAAGATGCAACATACTAGAGGAAATCATGGCAATCATGTCATGTGAGCAAATAATAGGCATGGGCAATGCACATGACATATCGCAAGCACGAACACAAAGCAAGATGAAAGTATAATCATAGGTATGGGGCACAAAGCAAACATGGCAATAACAAGCAATATCTCCACCAAGCTTGCAAATACACATACAAGTATGAGAATAAATCATCATGTGTAATGCAAAGAATGGGTCACGAATGCATGGCAAAGGCATAGTAATGAACATATCATGCAAAGTGAACATGGCAAGATGGGCATAGAATAGGTAATGGATAATAACCCATAGCCAAGGGAGGGCCATGTAGAAGAAATGCGCGAAGTCTTTGCGTGAAGAGAGCGGTGGGAAAGACAATCCATGGGATCCCAAGTCATCGTTGCTCTCTAGAGCTCGTTTTGTCAACTCGTGGGATTGCGAGGTTGACAAGAATTCATGGGTACCTACACAAAGGAGACACAAACGAAAGAAATTGTGTGTGTGGTAAATGTACACATCATCCATCACGATGTGTATGTGCACGTGAGAGTTAGCACAAGATAAGCATCGCTCAAAGAAATTTGATGCATGGTATAAGAACATGTCATCCATCATGAAAGAATAGTTATTGTGTATAACACGATGGGGATGCAAATTGAGCATACAAGTATAAGGATCATGCAATGGATGGGATGAATCAAAATCTCCTAAAATGTATGAGGAAACTATGGGGGTCTCCTCATGAGCAATGTTGTAAATGTCATATGGAGAAAATGGACAACATCCAAAACAATGCATATCCGTAGCTAGATGGTTATGGCATGGCATATGAGATAAATAATGAAAAGGTAGCATATCAGTATCACCACAAGAAAAACTAATGCCAATAACCACGGGCTTGTCATTTATGCCATAAGTGTAAATTGGGTTAATCTTAATGGCATATGCATAGTCACTATGAAGAGATTGCAAATATGACATGTGGTCAATCTCATGCATAGCATATGACAAGTCAAGTGGATTGGCAAACATGATGTGACCGAGAGAATTAGCACAAGAAATCCTATGTAACATGGCATCACAACTAATAGGTTGATCAACATCATGCAAGCAATCAATGTCATGATTGTCCACTAGTGGGACAAAAGCATCACCTTCACCTATGTTACCTTTGTCATTCCACTCAAGTGGTGTAGGTGAGGTGGTAAAGACCAAATGGTGGTCATCATCATCAACTTGATGGAACTATGTGGGCGGTGCATCATATTCCACTATGGCCATCGTCTTGTCCAAAGGTAGGACGTAGTCGTCGTGAATCGGTGCGTCATCATATATGGGACCTAGCACCAAATGAGAAGACACAATAGAGGTAGAGGTCAAGTTGTTAGTGTTGAAAGTGGCCTCACATGACCTATCAACTATCTCACCCTCTCTATGTGGTGGTTCACTCACTTCCTCAAAATAGGTGCACTCAAACTCACATATGGTGGAGTCACTCATCTCACTCAAGAGGTGGGGGTTGTGGCTCTCCTCACATGGGAATAGTGGAAACACATCATATATGGGGCGAGTGGTGAAATCACTCTCACTCTCAATATGGTGGCTAAAGTCACTCAAGTCATCATACATCACCGTGGCCGAAGGGAAAATCCCATGCTCAACCGTCTCGTAGTCGTCGTCGTGGATGAAGGCCGAAGATGGCACACCATCACTCTCGCCGTGGATGAAGGCCGAAGATGGCACATCATCACTCTCGCCTCCTAAGATGGAAGCATCCTCCTCGCTTGCCACTATGTCGCTCGCCTCCAAAGCTTGGTCTTTGAAGGTCTCGTAGTTGAACTCGTCACCGCACCGTCTTGAAAAAGAGTCATAGGAGACTCGGCATCATCAATGCCACAAAGAGGGATGGCGGTGAAGTCAAACTTGGGAGCATCATCTTGGAGCTCGTCGGGCTTGGACATCGTGGTGGTACTAGCCTCATGCTCGTCGTGTTGGAGCTTGGTCTTCGAGAAGTGTGCTTGGGGTGGAGAAGCCTTGGCCTTCATGAGTTCTTGTTCCGCCTTGAGAGCACCAATGAAGTTTTCGTCGAGGGATTTTAGTTCTCGAGGAAGATAGGCTTAGAGATGTCGTTGTTCAATCCCATCATGAAGTGGAACTTCATTGACATGGGGTCGTCCACGCTGGCACGTCGCAAGGCATGCTTCATCTCCTTGAAGTACTCGTCGATGGACTTGGATCCTTGGATGGTGTTCTCCAATTGGCGTAGAAGTTGTTCCGTGTAGGTTGGAGGCACGAACTCTCGCCACAAAACTCTCTTCGTCTTGGGCCAACTCATGCCGTAGCTCTCCGAAGGTGTGTGAAGCCACCATGTGGACGCGTAGTCATGGAAGTTTCTTGAGGCGCACTTCACTTGATCTTTGGGAGGGACTTGATGTAGCTTGAGGTAGTCGTCCATCAAACGCTCCCACTCGAGATACTCCTTGGGTTCTAGAGTCCCATAGAAAGGAATCTCATGGTTGGTGTCGAGGTCATAGTAGCTCGAGGGAGTAGTGGACTTGAGCTCGTGGAGTAGGCGAAGATGTCATACGTCCGAAGGCGAAGATGCCGTGAAGTCACTTGGCGAAGATGCCAAAGGTGTTGAAGAAGCCGTAGCCTTGTAGTCGATGTTGCTATACTGTATGGCCCGTACGCACGGGGGTGCTGGAGGCCGTGTGCACGAGGTCCCGTGTGCACGAGGGTCGAGTGCCCGTGTGCACGGGGGTGGCAGAGAAGCCAACTCTCGTCCAGTAGGTCGCTCTTCATGGTCTTGTCGATGTCGATGCTTGTGTGTACTTGCCGGAGATGGTAGCACAGAAGTCTTTGCACTTGAGCGTCTTCTCAAAGATGAGGAAGACCGCTTGCCGTTCTTGATTAGGACCTTGAGCTCCTCCATGTGTTTGTCCATCTTGGCGTCGATGACGTTCTTCATAGCATCGAACTCGTCATCGTGGTTGTAGACTGGAGGTGAAATGCCTTGCCTATCCATCACAAAACTCGAGCAAAGGTGAGTAGGAAATGAGTTAAACAATACCAAGCTACCTTTTCCCAAAGTTGAGGATGTATCTCGTATCACTCAATGTGAGATGAAAGAATAGTGGAATTGGTACCAGACTTGTTCCCTCACACCTATCAAGTAAAGCTTAAGGAGGAGCTTGATGCAAAATGTTAGCAAGAGTCAATAATGTTGGAAAAGATTCACAAATTCGCAAGTGAAACAAGGAGACCAATAGCAATATGTGGCACAGGGAAACACACACATATAGATAAATGGGGTCGTGCAACCAAGGAATGAGCACAAAATGTGGAATCCACGGAAAACGCTTGTGTTGCACAACTCAAGAGAGACGCTAGCACGATTGCTCAATAGGCTGATACGACACTTGTGCAGAACCTATAAGATGCAAAATGTATGAGCTTTCTATCCCAAGTATGCTACGTGTATGATGTTCCCGTTGTTCTTCTCAAGGTGATCCAAGATGATCGGATATGACAATCTTATGCGCAATGTGGTATGATGCTATGGAACTTACTTAAAAGCTCTTTGCTCTCTTTTATTTTGCTTAAAAGTTTATTCTCTATTTTTTTGATATGGCCACTATGCGAAATGCACAAACCAAGATAGCAATTGTGTATATGCGGGAACAATCTTGTGACACAAGAGATGATATGATGATACCAATATGATATGGTATGTATGCAATGGAAGGTGTAGATCACTAATGTGCACAAGTAACGTTGCCGGCAATACTTAAATGGCTAGTCTCAATAGGCAAGTGACGCAAAAGGGGCTAGGGGTTATCAATGCAATTGCAAGCGTAATGTACAATGGTGTCGTCGAGGTTACCGTCCTTGAAGATGGTGAGTGGCGGTGTTCTTGATGTAGATACCAAGATGACGGAGACTCGTCCCTAAATAGCCGAAACACCTTAGGAAACGGTAAAAAACCACAAACTCAAAATCTCACGGACAAAAGTCAAATGGTGGTAGCGGAGATGGCAATGTGGAAGTGGTGGTGATGGATGATGAAGAAGCAACCGTCCCTAAGTAGCCGAAAAACCTTAGGAGACTCAAGTCACCACTCAAACAACCACAAATGCTAAATGGAGCAAAATGGGTTAGGTTGCGGAAGGCCATTGTGGATTTTGCAGATGGTATGGTGGAAGGCCTATGCAAAGATGCCAAAATATCAAAATTTTGATGGAGTCAAAAGGTGTTGGAGCCTATCTAGGTGGATGGGGGATGTACATAGCTACTCATCGAGCTAAAGAACGGGAAATCGGACTCCGGATGTGGAAGTTATGGGCGAAATGGTGAAGTACTCGCGGCTGCTGTAGGGGGGCCGTGCGCACGGTACACACACCGTGGGCACGGGGTCACCTGGGACACGCGGGTTTGGCGGATTTCTTCCCGATATGGGCTCCAAATGGATGGACCTCTTTGCTTTGGTGTAGCTGGGGGTATGGGGGTGGTATGGGAGGGTGGGAGGTCGAAGGGACAGCGGCCGAAGCGCACTGCAAGGGTCGTGCGCACGGGGTCTGTCTGGCCGGTGTGCACGGGGTCCCGTGTGCACGGGGTGCTCTGTGAGCGGACGGACTACTCCAGATCCGTGGGTAAATTTGAAATTGGGGTCAAAATCGAAGGATGGAAGGTAGGGGAAGGTGGAGGGAAGCTAGATCCACTTGAAACCAAGAAAATCCATGGATCAAATCCAACAAAACATCATCAAAACCAACAAATCACAAAAAAATTTGGGGCTATTTTTGGTGGGGAATTTTCGAATTTAGGACGAAATCAACAAAACTAGGCTAGAAAACAAAGAGGGGGGCTCCAACTTCGTGAGAAACCATGGCTCATGATACCAAAATTGGTGTAGGGTGGAACCCTAAGTGGAGATCTTTCACGAATTGGAGGGGGAATCCCCAAGAACAAGATGAACACAAGAGGGAAAACAAGAGGAACACTCAAGAACAAGTCCAATCACACATCCACTAGACAATCAAACACACAAGATCCACAAGGTACACGAACAATCAAAGGGAAATAAGATACATGGTAGAGTTCATCCCAAATCCTATGAAGGAGATGAGGGCTTGATGATCTAGATAGATCCTTCCTTCAAGGGGGTCTTGAATCCACTAGGGATCTTCTCCAATGGAGGCCTTGAACTCCAATGGAGTGTCTCTCTCTCAAGAGGAATCCCACAAGGGGAGATACATGAGCTAAGCTCTAGTGTTTAGATCTATTCTTAGCTAAGTCTAAATGGAGGAGGAAGGGGAGTATATATAGGTCCAAGGGAAGAAGGGGTAAGTAGGGACGAGATGGGGATACAAGGACCAAGCCCAACAGCCACGCACAGGGGGCCCCGTGTGCACGGGGTAAGTGGAGCCCGTGCACACGGGGTATCCAGAGACTTGACGCATGAGCCCGTGCGCACGGGGTCCATGGGGCCCATGGACACGGGGGTCCCGTGTGATATAGGATGAAATCCTAGAGGGGGGCTTTTCACACTTGGAGGGGGAAAAGGGCAAACTCTCAAGAACACAAAGAGGAAATCACTCAAACAATTCCCCAATTACACATCCAGTAGAATAGCAATACGAGATCCACAAGTCACAAACACAATCAAAGGAAAGATACAATGACAAAGTTCTTCCCACTCCTAGGAGATGAGGTCTTGGAGATAGTCTTCTCCTAGAGGAGGTCTTGAAGATAGTCTTCTCCTAGAGGAGGACTTGAAATCCACTAGGATTCTTCCCAAAAGGGGCCTTGATTCCACAAGTGGGAAGGTAGAAGGAGCAAAGCTCACAAATATCTCATCTCATACTTTGCTAACCCTAAACATAGCCCTAGGTACGGTTTATATAGTCTTGGGGTTGAAAGAGATGAAGAGGGGCTCAATTTGGGGATCTCAGCCATCCATCCTAGGAGGCCCGTGCGCACGGCGTAAGTTGGCCCCTTGCGCATGGGGGTCCTGATGTAGGGTAGATGTAACATCCCAAATTTTCAATTTGGAATGTTATACAATAGATCATCATTGCATATCATATTTTATTTGGTTGATCCTAGATATTTCGCGCAATTCAAGGACCGTCGGAGAGAGTTGGGGATTTCGTTATTTTCATATTTGAGTTTTCTCAAATTTTGAAAATAGGATCATTTGATTTTATTTATTTTATCTTCAATTATTTCTATTATAAAATTCTGAGAGAGGGAATAAAATGACTTTCCCAAAATAAAGACATATTGAGGATTTAATAAAAGAATCTAATAAGATTTTATTTTGGTTTTATTTGCTATTTTATTTGAATTTAGGAAAAATTGTACGTTTCCAAAAGTTGCATTTAGGGCCAAGAAAATGTTCATCCTGTTCTAAATATTTTATTTAGACGGTGAAAATTTGTTTTGGAATTTTTAGATTTTTATTTATTTTTCTAGAATTTTTTTTAGTTTCAGCGAAATTGTTTAAAAAAAAGAGACCCGCGCCCGACTGGGCCAAGGGCCCAGCCGCCGCCGCCTCCCGCCCGGATCGGGACAGGAGTCCCGATCGCCGCCGTCGCCGAGTCCGGGGAGGACACGCCTCCCGAGGCCGCCCCCTTCCCCAAGTTCACCACCCCCACTTTATAACCCGACGGACCCCCCCCCCTGAGCCCCACACCGCCGCCGCCTACCCACGCCGCCCGCGCCGCCGCAGCCGCCGCCCTGCGCCGCCGCCGTCGCACGCCGCAGCCGCCGCCCCGCGCCGCTTGCCGCCCCTGCCGCCGCCCGGTGCCGCCGCCCCGCACCAACCGCCACCGCCCGGACCCCCGCCGGAGCTTCGCCGGAGCCCCGAGCCGAGGTAGCCGCCGCCGCCAGTTTTCTGAGAAAAGCCGTTTCGGTTTTTTAGAAAACCCTAGTTTTTGTTTTTTTAAATACATCGGTTTTTCTCCGGTTTATTTATTAAGTGAGCGTTCGCTCGTTCATTCGTTTTACCTAACGCATTCATCGTTTAGTTCCTGTTAATGAACGTTCGTTCGCTCGTTAACCTGTTCGTCGTTTTTTTTCTTTTTCTCGGATTAAATCCGCGATTTTTTTATCGCGATTTCTGATCCGATGTTCATTTTAGTTTAACTTTTCGCTCGTTTATCGGAATCAGGTGATTCAAGAACCTGGAGTTTCGTCTCGAAACCCTCTTTCCGTTTAACCAACTCAAACAAGTTTTTGCCTAAATAAAAATTGCCCTAGATCCAGAATAGTAAACGAAGATTGTTTCTTTTGCCGTTTGTCTTTCGTTGCTTCGTTAGATTCGATTCTTTTTGCCAACCGGAGTTCTTAAGTTGAACAATCTGGTTAGATCTCTTATTTGAGTTTTACCTATGCATTAGTTGAGACTTATTGTATGCTTGTTTGTTTGCGATAGAATACCCAGATTGCGCCGCTTGCTACTTCGAATCGCTAGGTTCTGCGGATCATCAGCAAGGCAAGTAACACTTTGATCATACCTCCTACTACCCAGTTTATATTGCATTAGAGCAACCCTCACACATTGCATGATTAGGATCCAATTAAATTGTGGGTTTGGGAAGTAGTTGAGGTAGTACCTATTACCTGTTTACTATCAAACCCTTGGGAGTTACTTCTATGTTTGCTTTTATGCCATGCTATGCTAGTAGACGTGGATTCGGTGAGTGAAATCCATGATAGATGTGAGATTGTTATTAATGGTTATCTAAGGTGGCAACTTAAATACACATCTGGGTGGATCGAGGCACCTGGGTATTCCAGCGATTGCCTGTTTTCTTTTGGACCGCCACCCAGGCTCAAAGGGATCATGAGATTATTCATGCTAGAAACTTCCGTGTGCAACCACAAGCTACTATAGGCTCTAGCATAGTTGACTAAGTCGTGCGAACTCTTACAGTGGTAGACTAGCAGATGTAGGGGATGTAGGTTGGTACGGTCTACCCGTTCATAAGGTGCTAGCGCTTCTGAAAGACTATGTCTCGGTCATCCGTTTCTCAAACACCATGTAGTGCGAGAAATCCAATGGAGGAGATCGAGTATTGTGGGGAAAAGTGCGCAAACCTCTACAGAGTGTATAAACTAATCATGGTTAGCCGTGTCCCCAGTTATGGACATCTTGAGTATCTAGTACTTGGATTATCATGTGAATCTGATCATGTTACTCTAATTAATTTTGTTGGGTTTTAATGATGATGCTTAATTGGGATTGAGAATGCTGTCAACCATTCTCAATGTTTAACAACTACCATGATAGTTAAATAAAATTTATTCCTTTGCAGTAGGGAAAAATTGGCTTTACGCAAAACTATAACCATAGAGCTTTCCACCAGCCAAATATGCATATAGAATAGCCTTATTCTTTCATTGCTCTCTATGTGTTACTTTGCCAGCATATTCCATGTGCTGACCCGTTTCGGGCTGCAACGTTCATGTTGCAGACTTTTCAGATGACGAGTAAGGTGCTTTTAGGTCGTGGTTCTATACTCAGTGATGTTGTTGGAGTTGATGGACTCACTTATCTTCCAAGACTTCCAATGTTATCGTTATTAGATGGCCTTCAGCCATATTTATTGTAATAAGTTCTCTTTTGAGACCCTCGATGTAATAAGTGTGTGATCGCTACTCTGTTATAAATCCTTCAAGTAGTGTGTGGTGTCAGCATTACTGATCCAGGGATGACACCTGAGCACAGAGATTGGACCGTTTGAGGTCTGGTCGCTACAAGATGGTATCAGAGCACACGCTGACTGTAGGACACGACCATTAAGCTAAAGCCCTAGATTTCTACTCTCTTCTATTTCTGACCCCTCATATTTTCTACTCTTTTAGGATGGCGGATGCAAGGAACAAGTTCACGCAACCGGATGAACATACACCCTTTGGACGTCACTTGAAGGAAGTCACTAGATATCTGAACATAGGAATACCAAGCTTCACCGGGACCTACAACGCCACATTACCTGAAGAAGAGCGCTGGATGATTCAAGTTCAAGTTCCAAGAAGGACGTTCATGCCAGTCACTGAACCCATAGAGTTTTCCTTTGATGCACCAACATGGATTCTAGGAAAGAGCATGGAAGCTCACATTGTCATGGGACGCATTGGAGAAGTTTACCGCAATGATCTCAAGGATTCTATCTACCAGATTTGTGGGTGCCAAGATGAGCATTGGGAGATGATCATCACCAAGAAGGATAAATCAATTGAAGCTTTTATCCAAGAGTTAAACCAACACATTCAACGTCAGGAGAACCAGATGTGCGTCGACATGATAGATCTGAAGAAGGCAAGGACAAGAATCAAGGAACTGGAGGAAGAACTCAAGGCTACACGTGAAGATTATGAAGAGGAAATCGAAGTATTAGTGGAGAAGAATGACGATCTGATCAAGAAGATTGGAATATTTATGGGAGGCCCTACACCAGCAGAAGAAGAAGAAGAACCCAAGGAGATTCGCCCGGAAGACTATATCATCATCGACGACACCGATTCAGATCCAGATAATAGTGATGATGACTATGTTGATGAAGCTGGAGCAGATATCATGGAGTCTGCAACCGAAGAATATTTCTAGTAGACCACCCCAACAGTAGTAGTAGTCCACCATGTAAATATAGTAGTCCAAGCACTTTGCGATAGCTAGATCGATTGTATGCCCTTGTTTGATTGAATGAAGTGAATTGTTTGCTTTTGCCTCATGTGTGTATGGGTAGTGTTTTCTCTCTAGACCCCTCTATATTCTTAAATCTCATCTTTTCTAAACCCTCAGATGCCTCCGAGACGTGACCCCGGATTTACCTTTCCACCGGAGCTCACCCAGTTGATCCAGCAGCAGAACACATTGATGTAGTTGCTAGTCCAGAATCAGAATCAGGGGAACAACAACAACAACCCACCACCACCACCACCTGTTGACCACTTAGCCCGTTTTCTTAGGCTGAATCCGCCGGTGTTTTCCAGTAGCACCGAGCCAATAGTAGCAGATGATTGGCTCCACAAGACAGCAAGGGAGTTGACCACGGCAGGATGCACAGATGCGGAAAAGGTGAAGTTTGCCGCACATCAGCTTGAAGGACCTGCAACATCATGGTGGGAGAATTTCACAGCCACTTTCCCTGTCGACACTGTCACATGGGACCAGTTCTAGCAGGCTTTCCGTGCTGCCCATGTTTCAGCAGGAGCTATGGCCATGAAGAAGCGTGAGTTTCACAACTTGCGCCAAGGAGGACGGACAGTTGGCCAGTATGTGGAGGACTTTAGTAAGCTAGCACGTTATGCCCCAGATGACGTTGCTACGGATGCAGCTAAGCAGGAGAATTTTCTGGAAGGACTGAATGATGAGTTGAACATGCAGTTGATGGTAGCAACCTTCAACAACTACCAGGAGTTGGTAGATCGTGCTCTCATGATTGAAGGGAAGCAGTAGCAAATTGAGAACCGCAAGAGGAAGTATGGACAAGGGAAGTACAATTCTGGAGCTCAGCAGAAGCCATGTTTTACCCCTAGACCGGGAGGTCATTTCCAGCATACCCATGGAGGAGGTAGCTCGCACAATCATAACGGCACCAAGAATGGTAATGGGAATGGAGGAAGCAACGACCAGAACCGTACAAACCCATCAACCCCAGCCAAGAGAGACCTGAGCCAAGTCACTTGCTTTAAGTGCCAGAAGACCGGACATTATGCCAATGAATGTCCTGAAGCCCAGAATGGAAATGGCAATGGAAGCTCAGGGAAGAAGCCGAACCCTTTCAACAAGGGACAGGTGAACCACGTAAATGTGGAGGAGGTTGAAGCCCAACCCGATGCAGTAATAGGTAAGTTTTTGGTTAAGTCATTTACTGCACTCGTTCTTTTTGATACTGGTGCATCGCATTCATACATATCAAGGGGATTTGTGGATAAGTATAAACTGCCAACCCAAGCCCTTAGGTCACCCATGTTAGTAACCTCACCTGGAGCAGAGTATATGGCTAGTCTATGGTGTGATCGGTTACCATTAAGGATTGGTAACTACGTATTTCCCTCAGACCTAATAGTATTGGAATCTCAAGGATTGGATGTGATATTAGGCATGGATTGGTTATCGAAGTATGAAGGGAACATTGAATGTGCCAGTAAGTCAATTTTGCTTACCACCCCAGAAGGGAGAAGGATCAAGTATGTATCCCGACATGTGCCGAAAAGGACTCAAGTAAATTGCCTAACAGGAGTTGTGCAACAGGAAGTACCAGTAGTGAAGGATTTCCCTGATGTATTTCCAGAAGAGTTGCCAGGCATGCCACCGGATAGAGATATTGAGTTTTTGATTGAGCTTTTGCCAGGCACAGGGCCAATATCTAAGAGACCATATAGGATGTTCGCAAAGGATTTGGAAGAGATTAAGAAACATATTAAGGAGTTACTGGATAAAGGTTATATTCGCCCAAGTTCTTCACCTTGGGGATCGCCAGTACTTCTAGTGGAGAAGAAGGATGGATCGTTAAGGATGGTTGTTGATTATCGAGAACTGAATGAAGTAACTATCAAGAACAAGTACCCACTACCGATGATCAATGATCTGTTTGATCGATTGCAGGGAGCTAAGGTATTTTCCAAGATCGATCTGCGATCAGGATACCATCAGTTGAAGATTCGAGAACATGATATACGTAAGACAACTTTTACCACCAGGTATGGGCTGTACGAGTATATCGTTATGTCATTTGGTCTGACTAACGCACCTGCATATTTTATGAACATGATGAACAAAGTGTTTATGGAGTTTTTGGATAAGTTCGTCGTGGTGTTCATTGATGATATCCTAGTTTACTCGAAGAATAAAGAGGAGCATAAGGAGCATTTGCGTTTGGTACTTGGTAAGCTCAGAGAACATCAGTTATATGCCAAGTTTAGCAAATGTGAGTTTTGGTTAAAGGAAGTTGGATTTCTCGGACATGTTATATCTGGAGAAGGTATAGAAGTAGAAGCCACCAAGGTTGACACTGTGACAAATTGGGAAGCACCAACAACAGTTGGAGAGATCCGGAGTTTTCTTGGACTCGCAGGATACTACCGGAGATTCATTGAAAATTTCTTGAAGATTGCAAAGACTATGACGGAGTTGTTGAAGAAGGATACCAAGTTCATATGGACTGAGGAATGTGAGGCCAGTTTCCAGGAGTTGAAGAAATGTTTGGTTACATCACCTGTGTTGATTTTCCCAGATCAGACCAAGGATTATGAGGTGTATTGCGACGCTTCACGTCGAGGACTTGGAGCAGTGCTTATGCAAGAAGGAAGAGTTGTTTCATATGCCTCACGACAGCTCAAGCCCCATGAGTTGAATTATGCTACGCATGATTTCGAGTTAGCAGCCGCAGTGCATGCATTGAAAACCTGGAAACACTTTCTCATTGGAAATCATTGTGAGGTGAACACAGATCACAAGAGTTTGAAGTACATTTTCATGCAGAAGGAGTTGAATCTCAGACAAAGGAGATGGTTGGAGCTCATCAAGGATTATGATATGAGATTGCATTATCACCCTAGGAAGGCTAACGTAGTAGCTGGCGCATTGAGCCGTAAAAGTCATGTCAAGACACTAATGATGGGAGATTTACCAAGGGAGTTAGCCAAAAATCTTCGTGACCTATGTTTGGAGATAGTTCCGAGAGGCTATGTAAGGAGATCAGAGAAGCTCAGAAGACTGATAAGGAGATTGCTTCTATTAAGGGGAAAATAAGCAAAGGAGAAGCTAAAGGATTTCGTGAGGATGAGCACGATACCATATGGTTTGAAGACCGTGTTTATGTCCCTAATGATTTGGCGATTAGGAAATTGATTCTGTAAGAGGCCCATGATTCACCATATTCGATTCACCCAGGAAATACCAAGATGTATTTGGATTTGAAGGATACATTCTGGTGGACCGGAATGAAGAAAGATATTGCGGAATATGCAGCAGTTTGTGATGTATGTCAGAGAGTAAAGGCAGAGCATCAGAAGCCAGCAGGATTGCTACAACCATTGCCGATACTCGAATGGAAGTGGGATAAGCTAGGCATGGATTTTATTACAGGATTGCCCAGAACTCGTTCAGGCTATGACTCGATTTGGGTTGTAGTCAATCATTTGACAAAGGTAGCTCATTTCATTCCAGTGAAGACTACCTATACTAGTGCCAAATTGGCAAAGATATACATGACCAGAATCGTATGTCTGCATGGAGTTCCAAGGAGCATTGTATCAGATAGAAGAACCCAATTTACCTCAAAGTTCTGGAATTAGTTGCATGAAAGTTTGGGTACCAGGCTAGAGTTCAGAACAGCTTTCCATCCGCAGACAGATGGACAAACCGAGAGAGTCAATCAGATTTTGGAGGATATGCTGAGAGCTTGTGCGCTAGATTACGGATCTAGTTGGGACGAGAATTTTCCATACGTAGAGTTCTCTTATAACAACAGCTATCAATCCAGTTTGCAGATGGACCCTTTCAAAGCCTTGTACGGAAGGAGGTGCAGGACCCTGTTGTCGTGGGATGAAGTTGGAGACCGTCAGTTGTTTGGACCAGATCTGATTAAGGAGTCTGAACAGAAAGTAAAATTGATTTGCGATAGGCTCAAGGTAGCCCAGTCTAGGCAGAAGAGCTACGCAGATTCAAAATGCAAGGAGATAGTTTACAAAGTCGGAGACCGAGTTTATCTTTGAGTATCTCCACTTCGAGGAGTTAAGTGTTTTGGAGTTAAGGGAAAGTTAGCACCACGTTTTGTGGGACCATACAAAGTTTTGGAGCGTATGAGAGAAGTAGCCTACAAGTTGGAATTGCCCGAAGGATTGTCAGGAGTTCATGACGTGTTCCACGTTTCCCAGTTGAAGAAGTGCCACGCAGAGATGGCTGATATACCACTAAGAGATACCGTGCCGCTGGAAGCGATTCGGTTGGACAATGATTTGACCTATGAAGAGAAACCAGTCAAGATTCATGAGTATGCCAGCCGAGTCACCCGCAACAAGGTTATCAAGTTTTGCAAAGTTCAGTGGAGCCACCACACGGAGGATGAAGCCAACTGGGAACAAGAGGAAGATCTGTTGAAGGACAACCCTCACCTATTTTCTAGCCAACCCGAATCTCGTGGGCGAGATTCATCTTTAGGGGGGTAGGTTTGTAACATCCCAAATTTTCGATTTGGAATGTTATACAATAGATCATCATTTCATATCATATTTTATTTGGTTGATCCTAGAAATTTCACGCAACTCAAGGACCCTCGGAGAGAGTTGGGGATTTCGTTATTTTCATATTTGAGTTTTCTCAAATTTTGAAAATAGGATCATTTGATTTTATTTATTTAATCTTCAATTATTTCTATTATAAAATTCTGAGAGAGGGAATAAAATGACTTTCCCAAAGAAAGAAATATTGAGGATTTAATAAAAGAATCAAATAAGATTTTATTTTGGTTTTATTTGCTATTTTATTTGAATTTAGGAAAAATTGCACGTTTTCAAAAATTGCATTTAGGGCCAAGAAAATGTTCATCCTATTCTAAATATTTTATTTAGACGATGAAAATTTGTTTTGGCATTTTTAGATTTTTATTTATTTTTCTAGAATTTTTTTAGTTTCAGCAAAATTGTTTTAAAAAAGAGACCCGCACCCGACTGGGCCAAGGGCCTAGCCGAGCAGGCCGGCCCAGCCGCCGCCGCCTCCCGCCCAGATCGGGACAGGAGTCCCGATCACCGCCGCCGCCAAGTCCGGGGAGGACACGCCTCCCGAGGCTGCCCCCTTCCCCAAGTTCACCCCCCTTTATAACCCGCCGGACCCCCTGGAGCCCCACACCGCCGCCGCCTCCCCACGCCGCTCGCGCCGCCGCAGCCGCCGCCCCGCGCCGCCTGCCGCCGTCCCGCGCTGCTTGCCGCCCCTGCCACCACCCGAAGCAGCCACCCCACCTCCCCACACCAACCGCCGCTGCCCGGAGCCCCGCTGGAGCTTCGCCCGAGCCCCGAGCCGAGGTAGCCGCCGCCGCCGGTTTTCTGAGAAAAGCCGTTTCGATTTTTTTAGAAAACCCTAGTTTTCATTTTTTTAAATAGATCGGTTTTCATCCGGTTTGTTTATTAAGCGAGCGTTCACTCGTTCGTTCATTTTACCGAACGCATTCATCATTTAGTTCCGGTTAACGAACGTTCGTTCGTTCGTTAACCTGTTCGTCATTTTTTTCTTTTTCTCGGATTAAATCCGTGATTTTTCTGATCGCGATTTCTAATCCGATGATCGTTTTAGTTTAACTTTTCGTTCGTTTATCAGAATCAGGCGATTCAAGTGCCTGGAGTTTCGTATCAAAACCCTCTTTCCGTTTAACCTACTTAAACAAGTTTTGGCCTCAGTAAAAATTGCCCTAGATCCAAAACAATAAACGAAGCTTGTTTATTTTGCCGTTTGTCTTTCGTTGCTTCGTTCGATTTGATTCTTTTTCCCAACCGGAGTTCTTAAGTTGAACTATCTGGTTAGATCTCTTATTTGAGTTTTACCTGTGCATTAGTTGAGACTTATTGTATGCTTGTTTGTTTGCGATAGAATACCCGGATTGCGCCGCTTGCTACTTCGAATCGCTAGGTTTTGCGGATCATCAGCAAGGCAAGTAACACTTTGCTCATACCTCCTACTACCCAGTTTTTATCGCATTAGAGCAACCCTCACACATTGCATGATTAGGATCCAATTAAATTGTGGGTTTGGGAAGTAGTTGAGGTAGTACCTATTACCTGTTTATTATCAAACCCTTGGGAGTTACTTCTACGTTTGCTTTTATGCCATGCTATGCTAGTAGACGTGGATTGGGTGAGTGAAATCCATGATAGATGTGAGATTGTTAAATTAATGGTTATCTAAGGTGGCAACTTAAATACACATCTGGGTGGATTGAGGCACCTGTGTATTCCAGTGATTTCCTGTTTTCTTTTGGACCGCCACCCAGGCTCAAAGGGATCATGAGATTATTCATGCTAGAAACTTCCGTGTGCAGCCACAAGCTACTATGGGCTCTAGCATAGTTGACTAAGTCGTGCGAACTCTTAAAGTGGTAGACTAGCAGATGTAGGGGATGTAGGTTGGTACGGTCTACCCGTTCGTAAGGTGCTAGCGCTTCTGAAAGACTATGTCTTGGTCATCCGTTTCTCAAACACCATGTATTGCGATAAATCCAACGGAGGAGGTCGAGTCTTGTGGGGAAAAGTGCGCAAACCTCTGCAAGTGTATAAACTAATCATGGTTAGCCGTGTCCCCGGTTATGGACATCTTGAGTATCTAGTACTTGGATTATCATGTGAATCTCACCATGTTACTCTAATTAATTTTGTTGGGTTTTAATGATGATGCTTAATTGGGATTGAGAATGTTGTCAACCATTCTCAATGTTTAACAACTACCATGATAGTTAAATAAAATTTATTCCTTTGTAGTAGGGAAAAATTGGCTTTACGCAAAACTGTAACCATAGAGCTTTCCACCAGCCAAATATACATATAGAATAGACTTATTCTTTCATTTTCTCTATGTGTTACCTTGCCAGCATATTCCATGTGCTAACCCGTTTCGGGCTGCAACGTTCATGTTGCAGACTTTTCAGACGACGAGTAAGGTGCTTTTAGGTCGTGGTTCTATACTCAGGGATGCCGTTGGAGTTGATGGACTCACTTATCTTCCAAGCCTTCCGCTGTTATCGTTATTAGATGGCCTTCAGCCATATTTATTGTAATAAGTTCTCTTTTGAGACCCTCGATGTAATAAGTGTGTGATTGCTACTCTGTTAGAAATCCTTCAAGTACTGTGTGGTGTCAGCATTACTGATCCAGGGGAGACACCTGGGCACAGAGATTGGACCGTTCGAGGTCTGGTCGCTACAGTTGAACCCTAATCGCCCCATCTTTCACGAAAGGAGTGGATCCCGTGAAGAACACAAGGAACACGAGGGGGAAAACGAGGGAAAACACAAGGGGAAACACAAGAGGAACACTCAAACTAACAAGAACAAGTCACACATGGGCTAGATCCTCGAGTACATAAAGTAAGATACACAATCCACGATCAACTAGGGACGATACAAAAGGGTAACAGGTTCTTCTCCGTGAGGAGGTCTTGATGTTCTTCCCTAAAGAGGGGTCTTGAATCCGCTTGGGGGATCTTCTCCGATGGAGGCTCGAATCTCCGTGGAGAAGGTAACCTAGTGGATGAGCAAAGCTCTCACACGAAATATGAGCTAATCCTTTGCTAACCCTAGAAAGTTGTATGGGATGGAGTATATATAGTCTAGGGGGTCGAAGGGGTACACGGCCTCGGCCCTTTACTATGCGCAGACAGGGAGGCCGGACGTCCGGGCGTCGGGCCGGATGTCCGAGCGTTCGCGGAGGGCCAGATGTCCAGGCTGTGGAGGCCAGATGTCCGGGCTGGTGAAACTGGCCATGTTGCTCTCGGGTTCGGGGGGGGGGGGTCCGGATTTCCGGGCAGGTTGCCGGGTGTCCAGGACCTCAGGAAGTGCCGGATGTCCGGGCTTGCGGGGCCGGATGTCCAGGGCCTGTAGGGACTTGGTGGTTGAGAAGCTATAGAGGAAGGCGCTCCAGAGTCGGATGTCCGGGGCCTTGGCCGGATGTCCGGGGCCTGGGAGATGCTCTTGGCTCCTTCCGTTGGTTCTCCTCATCCGTGGACTTGGGGACTTGTCCGTCTTCATGCGCATCTTCGGAAGGACCCTCTTGGTACCTAATCATGCACAACATCTCGGACTTAAGTAGTAGCCATGTCTCATGCATAGAAAGTGGAACTTCGGAGAGGAGTGAGTTCGCCTTGTCTTCGATAGCTTTGGCTCGGGCTCGTGTCATTGGTCCAAATGGTGCCGTTGGAGGTGTGGGTGCGTCCATGGGGATGATCTTGGGATGCTCCGCATCATCTCCCCTCCCTTGGGGAAGATCCATCCTCGGATCAAAATCCTCATCACCATGGTAGGGAGAGAGATCTTTGATGTTGAAGATGTTGCTCACGGAGTACTTGTCACAAGGAATGTCGATCTTGTAAGAGTTGTTGTTGTAGCGTGCAAGCACCTTGAATGGTCCATCTGCGCGTGGTCGAAGTTTGGACTTGCGTTCTTGGGGAAAGCAGTCCTTGCGAAGGTGTAGCCACACGAGGTCTCCAATGTTGAATATCATAGGGTGCTTGTTGACGTTGAGCTTGTTCGCAAGGCGTTGTACTTGACGCTCGATGGTGTTTCTTGTATCTTCATGCACCTTCTTGAGATGGGTCGCTCGTGCACTTGCATCCAAATTGATTCGCTCTTGGAGTGGTAGAGGTAGAATATCCAATGGTGACAAAGGGTTGAATCCGTAGACGACCTCGAAAGGGGACTTGCCGGTTGTTGAGTGTCTTGCTCGGTTGTAGGCGAACTCGGCGATGGGTAGACACTCCTCCCACTCTTTGATGTTCTTCTTGATGAGTACTCGAAGTAGAGCGGAGAGTGTGCGGTTTGTCACCTCCGTTTGGCCGTCGGTTTGAGGATGGTATGCCATGGAGAAGAGTAGCTTGATTCCGAGCTTGGCGCATAGGGTCTTCCAAAAGTAGCTAATAACTTAACGTTGAGGTACGAGACGATGGTCTTTGGCACACCATGGAGACGCAAAATTTCCCTACAAAAGAGATTAGCAACATGTGAAGCATCGTCTATCTTGTGGCAAGGAATAAAATGTGCCATTTTTGAGAAACGATCTACAACGACAAATATGGAATCTTTCCCATTTCGAGTTCTAGGAAAACCAAGTACAAAGTCTATGCTAATGTCTTCCCATGGTTGGTATGGGATTGGTAAAGGCATATAGAGACCATGAGATTGAGCTTTGGACTTAGCTTTGCGACATCTAGAACACCGGTTGGTGAAACGATTGACGTCTCAAAACATCTTTGGCCAAAAGTATCTCTTCAAGAGCATGGCGAACCTCTTGTCGCGTCTGAAGTGTCCCATTAAGCCTCCTCCATGAGATTCCTGCAAAAGCAACAAATGAAGAGAGGACTCGGGGATGCAAAGTTTGTTAGCTCTCATAAGATAGCCGTCTTTGATGTAATAGCATTCCCAAGATGTATTCAACAAACACTTGGCATAAGGAGTAGCAAAAGTTGCATCATGCTCATACAAGTCTTTGATATGCTCAAAGCCGATGACATCTAACTCAAGTTGCGTGACAAGCATGCATATGCGGGAAAGAGCATCCGCTATGATGTTTTCTTTACCCTTGATGTACTTGATGACATAGGGAAAAGACTCAATAAATTCACTCCATTTAGCATGACGCTTGTTCAACTTTGTTTGTCCCTGAAGATACTTGAGAGTCCCATGATCGGTATGAATGATAAATTCATGGGCATGAAGGTAATGTTCCCATTCATGCAAAACACGGACTAAAGCATATAGCTCTTTGTCATAGATGGGATAATTGAGTTGCGCTCCGGAAAGTTTCTCAATAAAGTAAGCTATGGGGCGCTTCTCTTGCGTTAACACACCTCCTATGCCATTACCACTAGCATTGCAATGAAATTCAAAAGGCTTGTTGAAGTTGGGTAAAGCGAGCACGGGAGCATGAGTAAGAAAATTCTTAAGCTCATTGAATGCGGTATCTTGGGATGGTCCCCAAACAAAAGGCACATTCTTCTTGCTCAAAGCATGCAAAGGCGAAGCAATGGTGCTAAAATCCTTCACAAAGCGACGATAGAAACCCGTAAGGCCAAGAAAACTATGCACTTCATGCAAGTTGGTTGGTTGCGGCCAAGTCTTAATAGCATTGACCTTGGACTCATCAACATGAACACCCTTAGAAGAAACAACAAAACCCAAGAAAACGAGCTTATCAACAACAAAAAGGCATTTCTCCATATTATCATAGAGGCGCTCTTTTCTAAGAGTTTGCAAAATGGTGCAAACATGGGTTACATGCTCTTTGATAGATTTGCTAAACACAAGAATGTCATGAAAGTAGACCACAACAAATATACCAATGTAAGGGCGAAAGACATGATTCATGAGGCGCATAAAAGTGCCCGGTGCTTCCGAAAGACCCATAGGCATGACTAACCACTCATACAAACCAAACTTGGTTTTGAAGGCGGTTTTCCATTCATCACCCTCTTGTATGCGGATTTTATAGTAACCACTCTTAAGATCAATTTTGGAAAATATAGTAGCACCGCTAAGCTCATCAAGCATATCATCTAGGCGTGGAACGGGATACCTATAGCGAACGGTGATAGCATTGATAGGTCTACAATCAGAGCACATGCGAAAACTACCATCACGTTTTGGCACAAGAATGACCGGAACGACACAAGGGCTGAAAATTTCACGCACATGTCCATGGTCTATGAGATGCTTTACTTGCCTTTGTATTTCTTTTGTTTCGTCGGGGTTGACACGGTAAGGAGCTTTGTTCGGAAGAGGTGCTCCGGGGATGAGGTCGATTCGGTTCTCAATGCCTCGTAGAGGAGGTAGACCCGGAGGTAGCTCATCGGGAAAAACATCTTGAAATTCCTACAAAAGAGAAGACAACACTAGAGGAAGAGTGTGAGAAGTGTTAGTTTGTGGTGCATTGTCCTTGCACACAGGACGTAGTGTAGGACACTAGATGGGTTCTCACACACTTCTCTCATCTCTTGTTTGGTGGCAAATAGAACTAGGTTCTTGTTTTCACTCATCATGGAGGCACTCAATTTTGTCTTGTGGCGCTCACTCTCTTTTTGGTGGCTCGCTCTCTCACTATGATCTCCACGATGGGTGGCTTGCTTGTCGGCGATCACTTGACTTGGCGACATTGGACGGAGGACGTACTCCTTGCCCTTCATCTTGAAGATGTAGTGGTTTGTTCGGCCATTGTTTACGACTCCTCTATCAAATTGCCATGGCCGTCCAAGGAGAAGATGACAAATGGTCATTGGAACGACGTCGCACTCCAAGGTGTCTTCGTAGGCGCCGATCTTGAAGGAGACTTGTACTCGGTGCTCGACTTGGATAGTGCCGGAGTCACTAAGCCATTGCACTTTGTATGGATGTGGATGCTTCGTCTTGGGCAATTGGAGCTTGGAGCAAAGTTCTTCACTTGCGAGATTATGACAACTCCCTCCATCGATGATGACCTTGACGGATCGTCCATTAATGCCGGCCTTGGTGTGAAATATGTGGCATCATTGGTCTTCTTCTTGGTGATGTTGGAGAGTCAAGACTTCGGAGACAACAAGTGCGGGACTTGAGTCTTCATCACAAAAGACTTGTTGTTCTTCATTGTTCACTTGGTGGTGCATGGTGACTTGCTCGAGGGCTTCCATTTCGCCTTCGCTCATGGAGTCATAAGTGCCATCATCGTTGAAGACCATGGTTCGCTTGTTGGTGCACTCATAGGACTTGTGGCCTCGGCCTCCGCAAGTGAAACACTTGAAGGAACTCGTCTTGACGGTCTCGTCGGTTGGAGTTGATGATGATGAAGCCCTTGGCTTGAAGTTGCTCGTAGGAGGATGGCTTGTAGGTGACGAAGCTTTCTTGGAAGTCGACTTGTCGATGTTGGAAGTAGAAGGTCTTGTAGTCGGTGTTGGAGTCGTTCAAGCTTGGTTATTGGAGAAGCCGTAGGACTTGGATGAGAACTTGGTATACTTGAAATCATCTTGCACTTGGCGTTCCGCTTTGTTTGCTTGGTGCACTAGCTCGATGAGATTTGAGTATGGTTGGACGTCGGCAATCTTCTTGATAGGGTGATTGAGTCCATTCAAGAAACGTGCCATTGTTTGCTCATCATCTTCCGTGACATTGGCTCTTATCATTGGAATCTCCATCTCCTTGTAGTATTCTTCGACGCTCTTTGTTCCTTGCTTGAATTGTTGGAGTTTCTTGAGGAGGTCGCAGTTGTAGTAGGTAGGTATGAAGAGTGCTCATGAAAGGTACTCTTTGGGGTCCTTGCTACCGTTGAACTTGGGCATGGTGAACTTGAGTTTGCCATAACGTTGCACTTCATTGTGTTGGGGTCGGGGATGATGACGCCCATGTTGTTGATGATTGTGCAACTCGTGGTGCTCTTGGCGTGGAGGATTTTTATCGTCATGTTGCTCTTGTTTTGGAGGATCTCCATTGTCTTCATGCTCTTGATTGACTGGTTGTTCTTGGCGAGCTTGTGGAGGACCTTGTCGAGCTCGAGGAGGAACTTGACGATGCACGCGAGCTTGAAATCTTCGTTCTTGAATTTCTTCGCGAAGTGCTTCCTCTTTTTCATGGGCTTGTCGGCTTCGGTCGGCAATGACTTGACTCGAATTGCGTAGAGCGTGTTGCACCGCAAGTGCTTGAGTGTCATGGAGTTGTTGTTCTTGACGTTGTGCCTCGGCATCTTGAGCATTTTGGTGTAGACGCGCTCGCTCTTCCTCTTCATGTTGGTGTTGTCGTTGCCGTTCTCGTGCTAGCACAAAGGCCTCTTGAGTTTTACGTTGTCGGTGCTCTTGAGAGTTGGTGTCTCGTATGGGATTGAGGCTTGCTTGACGGTCGGTGCACGCGGCTCGACGAAGAGTGTTCGATGTTGGTGTAGTTGAGCCGGAGAGGGTGAAGTCGTAGTGGCGACTTGAACGGCTCCTTCTTGAAGTGGAAGACAAGCGGTTGAGCAACAAAGCATGAATTTCATCCATCCTTGCGTCATTCTCTTGCTTGTGATCGTCGAGCTTGTGGTCGAAGTAGTCCCTTGTACGTTGCTCGGAAAGTCGCAAGTCGGCGGCAAGGTTGTCGATGCGTTCACTCATAGCTTGTTGCTCTTGATGCAAAGAACGTTGTGCACCAAAGAGGTGACTCTTGGTGACGAAGGAGTTCATGTCGTCGTCTTGCTCCATGAAGAGTGGGTTGGTAGAAGTACATGGCCTATCCATCATTCCAAGACAAATGTGAGTGGTAGAAAAAGAAGAATGAGTACTAAATGTACCTTGACCGAAGTTGAAAGTGGATCGAGGATCACTCCAATGTAGGACAAGGAAATAGCAAAATTGGTACGAGTTCTTGTCGGTTTCTCACACTTACACAAGTAAAAGGTTTTGGTGGAGCTTGGTCAGGATAGTGGCACATATTTGATGCAATTGTAAGTGAGCTTCAATAATGTTGGAAAAGATTCGCAAGATGCAATGTAACAAGTAGACCAAGCATATAAGGTACACGGAAACACACGCGCAAAAAGATAAGTGGGGTTCTGCAACCAAGGGTGAGCCAAAATGTGGAATCCACAAAAATGCTCTTGTTGCATAGCACTAGAGAGACGCTAGCACGATTGCACAATAGGCAGATACAAGAACTTGTGCACAACCTACTTAGCAAAAATGCAACGACTTCTATCCCAAATATGTTCTATGCAAGGTGTTGCTATGATATGATCCAAGATGATCGAGTATGACAAACGTAATGTTGTAAGATGCTATGGTTCTTGCTTAAAAGCTCTTTGCTTATCTTTCCTCTTTGCTTAAAAGCTTGCTTGGCTCTTTGATGTTTGAGCTCTTTTCTCATGCAATGCTTGACAAACCAAGATAGAAAATGAGTATGCGATGTCAACTTTGTGACACAAGAGATGATACCAAGATATGCAACAATGATCTATGTATGCTATGGGAAGTATGATCACTAATGTGCACAAGTCTCATTGCCGGCAATACTCAATGGCTAGTCTCGATGGGTATGCAACGCAAAGGAGTAAGGCTATGATGGCTATCAATGTAATGGCAAGAATGATATGTCCAATACCAAGATGAGGTTACCGGTCTTGCTTCCGGTATGGTGTCAAAATGGAGGCACGAATACCAAGTCATAGTCGAGGTGGTCGTTGTTGATGACGGGTTCGTGGCGAAGATGAGCGGCGGTGATGTCGATGTCGAACCTTACCTAAATAGCCAAAACACAAAAGGATACAGTACCACAACTCAAATTCTCAAACCTCGAAGTAGCAATTGTGTCGGAGAGCGAAATGTTCCAAAAATGGTTGGGTTATGCGGAAGTGGTGGAGGTATGCGGAAGTATATATGGTATATGGTGGGCACCGGAACAAAATTTGGTGGAAATTGGGGCGGTGGATGGATATGTGGCTGCCAGGGGCCGGATGTCCGGGTGGAAGGCCGGATGTCCGGGTGGGGCCGGATGTCCAGGCTCTGGATCCGGGGACGAACGTGATGAACACCGCGTGGGGAGCTTAAATCCGGGCGAAATTCGGAGGAATTTGTGGATGGAAATTGGGGGGAAAAGGATGGGAAGCTAGATCCACTCACAATAAAGCAAATCCACGGATCCAAAGCAACAAAATCTCAACACACCAACAAATCACAAAAAAAATTGGGGCTATTTTTGATTTTCGAGTTAGGACGAAAAACAACAAAACAAGGCTAGAAACACAACGGGGAGGCTCCAAAATCATGATCAACGTGGCTCTAGATACCAAGATGATGTAGGGTAGAACCCTAATCGCCTGATCTTTCACGAAAGGAGCGGATCCCGTGAAGAACACGAGGAACACGAGGGGGAAAACTAGGGAAAACACAAGAGGAACACTCAAACTAACAAGAACAAGTCACACATGGGCTAGATCCCCGAGTACATAAAGTAAGATACACGATCCACGATCAACTAGGGGATACAAAAGGGTAACCGGTTCTTCTTCGTGAGGAGGTCTTGTTGTTCTTCCCTAAAGAGGGGTCTTGAATCCGCTTGGGGGATCTTCTCCGGTGGAGGCTCGGATATCCGTGGAGAAGGTAACCATGTGGATGAGCAAAGCTCTCACATGAAATATGAGCTAATCCTTTGCTAACCCTAGAAAGTTGTATGGGATGGAGTATATATAGTCTAGGGGGGTAGAAGGGGTACACGGGCCTCGGCCCTTTACTGTGCGCAGACAGGGAGGCCGGACGTCCGGGCATCGGGCCGGATGTCCGGGTTTTCACGGAGGGCCGGATGTTCGGGCTGTGGAGGCCGGATGTCCGGGCTGCTGAAACTGGCCATGTTGCTCTCGGGTTCGGGGGGGGGTGTAGATTTCCGGCAGGGGGCCGGATGTCCGGGACATCGGGAAGTGCCGGATGTCCGGGCTTGTTGGGCTGGACGTCCGAGGCCTGTAGTCACTTGGTGGTTGAGCAGCTGTAGAGGAAGGCGCTCCAGGGGCCGGATGTCCGGGGCCTTGGCCGGATGTCCGGGGCCTTGGCCGGATGTCCGGGGCCTGGGAGATGCTCTTGGCTCCTTCCGTTGGTTCTCCTCATTCGTGGACTTGGGGACTTGTCCGTCTTTATGTGCATCTTTGGGAGGACCCTCTTGGTACCTAATAATGCACAACATCTCGGACTTAGGTAGTAGCCATGTCTCATGCATAGATAGTGGAATTTCGGAGAGGAGTGAGTTCACCTTGTCTTCGATAGCTTTGGCTCGGGCTCGTGTCATTGGTCCAAGTGGTGTTGTTGGAGGTGTGGGTGCATCCATGGGGGTGATCTTGGGATGCTCCGCATCAGGTCCTGTGGGCACGGTACAGGCCCGTGCGCACGGGGTGCTCCAGCGTCATCTCCCTGGATAGTCCGTGGTCACGGGGTCTCAGGGGCCCGTGCGCAAGGGGTCACCTAGGACTTCCAGTTTTGCTACTATTGCACTCCGTCTTGGTTCACGTGGCCTTGGGGTGGTTCCTCTTCTCCTTGGGGGTGCTCCTGAGCCTCTTGGTGGTGTTACTCTTCGTACCTAATGAGACATAGCGTATCTTGGTGAGGTAGCAACAATGTTCCATTCGTATCCATATGCAAGCTAAGTAGGAAGGAGTTCACCTCGGTTTCCAAAGCACGTGCTCTAGCTCTTGTCATAGGTCCACATGGGGCTTGATGTGTCGGTGTAGAGTGTATGGGGATGATGGAAGGATGCTCCGCATCATCTCCCCCCCCCTTGAGAGAGATCTGTCCACGGATCGTGATCTTCATCACCATGGTACTTGGCCAAGTCTTTGACGTTGAATGTGTCGCTCACATTGTACTTGTCTCGTGGGATGTCGACCTTGTAGGCGTTGTCGTTGTAGCATGCGAGTACCTTGAATGGGCCATCGGCTCTTGGAAGTAGCTTGGATTAGCGCTCCTTGGGAAACGATCCTTGCGGAGATGTACCCAAACTAGGTCGCCTGGTTGGAACACCATTGTGGACTTGTTGGTGTCGCGTTTGGTCGCGAGTCGTTGTACTTGGCACTCTATGGTGTGGCTTGTATCTTCATGCATCTTCTTGAGGTGGTTCACTTGGTCGCTCGCGTCCATGTTGATGCGCTCTTGTAGTGGTAGAGGAAGAATGTCCAATGGGGACAATGGGTTGAATCCATAGACGACCTCGAAAGGGGACTTGCCGGTCGTCGAATGACTTGTAGCAGTGGTAGGCGAACTCGGCGATTGGGAGACACTCCTCCCACTCCTTGTTGTTCTTCTTGATCAAGACTCGTAGTAGAGTGGAGAGTGTATGGTTCGTCACCTCCGTTTGGCCGTCGGTTTGAGGGTGGTACGCCATGGAGAAGAGTAACTTGATTCCGAGCTTGGCGCATAAGGTCTTCCAAAAGTAACTCAAGAACTTGACGCGGTAGGGAGATTTGTTCGGAAGCGGTGCTCCGGGGATGAGGCCAATGTGGTGCTCAATGCCTCGTAGTGGAGGTAGTCCCGCAGGTAGCTCATCGGGGAAAACATCTTGAAATTCCTGCAAAAGAGTAGACAACACTAGAGGAAGAGTGTGAGAAGTGTTAGTTTGTGATGCATTGTCCTTGCACACGAGGGCGTAGTGTAGGACACTAGATGGGTTCTCACACTTCTCTCATCTCACATTTGGTGGCAAATAGAACTAGGTTCTTGTTTTCGCTCATCGTGGAGGCACTCGATTTGGGCTTCTGGCGCTCACTCTCTTTTTGGAGGCTCGCTCTCTCACTATGATCTCCACGATGGGTGGCTTGCTTGTCGGTGATCACTTGACTTAGCGACAGTGGACGGAGGACATACTCCTTGCCCTTCATCTTGAAGATGTAGTGGTTCGTTCGGCCATTGTGTACGACTCCTCTATTGAATTTCCATGGCCGTCCAAGGAGAAGATGACAAACGGTCATTGGAACGACGTCGTACTCCAAGGTGTCTTCGTAGGCGCCAATCTTGAAGGAGACTTGTACTCGGTGCTCGACTTGGATAGTGCCAGAGTCACTAAGCCATTGCACTTTGTATGGATGTGGATGCTTCGTCTTGGGCAATTGGAGCTTGGAGCAAAGTTCTTCACTTGCGATATTATGACAACTCCCTCCATCGATGATGACCTTGACGGATCGGCCATTGATGCCGGCCTTGGTGTGGAATATGTGGCATCGTTGGTCTTCTTCTTGGTGATGTTGGAGAGTCAAGACTTTGGAGACAACAAGTGCGGGACTTGAGTCTTCATCACAAAAGACTTGTTCTTCTTCATTGTTCACTTAGCGGTGCATGGCGACTTGCTCGAGGGCTTCCATTTCGCCTTTGCTTATGGAGTCATAAGTGCCATCGTCGTTGAAGACCATGGGTCGCTTGTTGGTGCACTCGTAGGACTTGTGGCCTCAGCCTCCGCAAGTGAAACACTTGAAGGAACTCGTCTTGATGGTCTCATCTGTTGGGGTTGATGATGATGAAGCTCTCGGCTTGAAGTTTCTCGTAGGAGGATGGCTTGTAGTTGACGAAGCTTTCTTGGAACTTGACTTATCGCCGGTACTTGGTGATTCTCTAGTTGAGGTAGGAGGTGCCGAAGTCGCGGGAGCTTGATAAGAGGAGCCATAGGTCTTGGACGAGTACTTGACATATTTGAAATCATCTTGCACTTGGCGTTCCGCTTTGGTGGCTTGGTGCACTAGCTCGATGAGATTTGAGTATGGTTGGAAGTCGGCGATCTTCTTGATGGGATGGTTGAGGCCATTCAAGAAGCGTGACATTGTTTGCTCATCATCTTCCGTGACATTAGCTCTTATCATTCTAATATCCATCTCCTTGTAATATTCTTCAACACTCTTGGTTCCTTGCTTGAGTTGTTGGAGTTTCTTGAAGAGGTCGCGGTTGTAGTAGGTAGGAACGAAGCGTGCTCTCATGACATCCTTCATTTGTGCACAAGTAGTGATGGGTGGATCACCTCTTGCCTCTCGGCGCTCAATGACTTGTTCCCACAAAATAGGGACATAGTCTTGGAACTCAAGGGATGCCATCGCGATCTTCTTCTCTTCTTCATAATTGTGCAAATGGAAGATCTTGTCAACTTTCAATGCCCATGAAAGGTACTCTGCAGGATCGTTGCTTCCGTTGAACTTGGGCATCGTGGACTTGAGCTTGCCGTAGCGTTGCTCTTTATTGTATTGGGGTCGGGGATGATGACACCCATGTTGTAGATGATTGTTCAACTCGTGGTGCTGATAGAGGCAAAGGTGTCCCTATGTTTCGATGAGATGGTGGCTATCATTTCTGTGGGAGTCGACCTTGACGATCCGACTGCGAACATGCGAGACGTCGCGCCTTAGCAATCGCTAAACCAACTTCCGAGGGGTTATTGACCATGCCGGAGCATGATCAACCTGACCACGAGGGTCTGTTTCCTGCGAGCAAACGAAGAACAAGCAAGAAGCTGAGATTGCAATCTGGATATTGCGAATATAGGATGAAAGCTTTATTGATAAAGGTGGGGTTTTGTGACGTCTTGGTCTGGACGTTGGACACAAGCGAAGTACGCGAAGTTGCAGCTATGGCGAACTTTTAATCTAAACAAAACCCAAAGTCTAAACGACGCCCTAAGGGCTGTATATATGGAGGAAGAGGGGGGGGGGGATTTCGTGGCCCTTGGAGGAGGGGTCCCAAACCAACCCTAACTCTTGTTTTCCCACACATACGGACTCTAAAAACAGCCTATACTTAAGTATTTCGAAAATACATGGGCCTGGCCCAATAATAAGGTGACGCAGCACCTAAAATAGTCTTTGGACGAAATTTATGAAGTGGCATCTTGTATATTTCGTCCAAGGCTTCATGCACTCATTATGGTGGCTTCAAAGTCCTGAAATCATCACTTGTAACTCCATTCTGGATCCCGTTGCGCATGCCATCATCTCCATGCTTGTACTTGTTCCAAGGTTCATCTTTCTTGTCCAAGCTAGGCCCTTCATTTGTAAGCAAAACAAATGTATCCAATTTAGGCAGCATCATATTCTCATGAACATTAGAATTGTTACCAAGAAACGAAAATACCTGATAATTCAATTGGCGTGCCCGAGCTCTAGTAATTGGTCCAATATGTATAGCAGTAGGGGCTGTGGGTGTAGCAATGGTATTGATGTCCTCATCATCCTCCCTTCTTGAAATGAAGTCGCCCTCGACAAAAGTTCATCGTCCTCACCCAAATAAGGCTTCAAATCTGCAATGTTAAAAGTGGGACTAACCCCAAAATCTGCAGGCAGCTCATGTTTATATGCATTATCATTTATTTTCTCTAACACCTTAAAAGGACCATCAGCACGTGGCATTAGCTTTGATTTGCGTAGGAAATCTATCCTTACACAAATGTAACCAAACAAGATCTCTAGGTGCGAACACAACATGTTTTCTACCCTTATCTCCAGCAAGTTTATATTTAGCATTCATACGCTCAATGTTTTCCTTAGTTAACTCATGCATTTTAAAAATCAAATCATCACGTTCTTTAGCATAAAAATTAACCTTCTCCGAAGATGGAAGAGGCAACATATCAATAGGTGCACGAGGTAGGAAACCATACACAATTTCAAAAGGGCACATCTTAGTAGTAGAATGCAATGAACGATTATAAGCAAATTCAATACGAGGCAAGCATTCTTCCCACATTTTCTTGTTATTCTTCAAAACAGCCCTAAGCATAGTAGACAATGTTCTATTGACTACTTCAGTTTGTCCATCAGTTTGGGGGTGACAAGTAGTACTAAAAAGTAGTTTAGTCCCCGACTTAGCCCATAAACATCTCCAAAAGTGGCTAAGAAATTTAGTATCACGATCTGAAACAATAGTATTTGGCACACCATGCAAGCGAATAATTTCACGAAAGAACAAATCAGCAACATTAACAGCATCATCGCTTTTATGACATGGTATAAAGTGTGCCATTTTCGAGAACCTATCCACGACAACAAATATGCTATCCCTCCCCTTGTTTGTTTGAGGTAAACCTAAAAAAAAGCCCATAGATATATCCTCCCAAGGAACACTAGGTATAGGCAAAGGCATATATAAACCATGAGGATTGAGTCGTGACTTAGCTTTTTGACGTGTAGTGCAGCGAGCAACAAAACGCTCAACATCCCGTCTCATCTTTGGCCAAAAGAAATGTGTAGCAAGTATATCCTCCATCTTCTTGACGCCAAAGTGTCTCATTAATCCTCCTCCATGCGCCTCCTGCAACAACAAAAGACGAACGAAGCTAGCTGGAATGCATAGCTTGTTAGCATGAAACACAAATCCATCGTTAAGAACGAACTTGTTCCAAGTTCTCCCTTCCTTCCAATTCTGCAATACATCTTTAAATTCAGCATCATGCACATATTGATCTTTGATGGTCTCCAAACCAAATATTTTAAAGTCAAGTTGTGAAAGCATAGTATAACGACGAGACAATGCATCAGCAATAACTTTTTCTTTACCCTTCTTGTGTTTAATGACATAAGGAAAAGTCTCAATGAGTTAAACCCATTTAGCATGTCTACGGTTCAATTTTGCTTGACTTTTAATGTGTTTCAAAGATTCATGATCAGAATGTATAACAAATTCTTTTGGCCATAAATAATGTTGCCATGTTTCTAAGGTTCGAACAAGAGCATATAATTCTTTATCATAAGTAGAATAGTTCAGACTAGGCCCACTCAATTTTTCAGAAAAGTATGCAACAGGTTTGCCATCTTCTAATAACACACCTCCTAATCCAATTCCACTAGCATCACATTCAAGATCAAAAGTCTTATTAAAATCAGGAAGTTGGAGTAAAGGAGCATGTGTCAACTTATCTTTCAATAACGTGAAGGCATCTTCTTGTGCAGTACCCCAAACAAAAGGCACATCCTTCTTTGTAAGCTCGTTGAGAGGTGCAGCAATGGTGCTGAAATCTCTCACAAAACACCTATAGAAACCAGTGAGGCCAAGGAAACTCCTCACTTGTGTGACCGTTTTGGGCTGCGGCCAACTCTCAATAGCTTCAATCTTGGCTTTATCAACTTCAATTCCCTGTGGAGTAACAACATAGCCAAGAAAAGATACTCGGTCGGTGCAAAAGGTGCACTTTCCGAGGTTACCAAACAAACATGCATCAAGTAGAGCAATAAAAACATCACGTAAATGTTCCAAATGTTCCTCCAAAGATTTGCTATAAATCAATATGTCATCAAAGTAAACTACCACAAATTGTCCAATGAAAGCATGTAAAACTTCGTTCATTAACCTCATGAAAGTACTAGGTGCATTAGTTAACCCAAAAGGCATGACTAACCACTCATATAATCCAAACTTAGTTATTAAATGTTGTTTTCCATTCATCTGCCAATTTCATACGAACTTGATGGTATCCACTATGCAAATCAACTTTGGAGAATATTGTAGAGCCACTCAATTCATCAAGCATATCATCTAGCCTAGGAATAGGATGACGATAACGAATAGTAATATTATTAATGCCTCTACAATCAACGCACATACGCGACGTACCATCCTTTTTCGGCACTAAAATGATAGGAACAGCACAAGGACTAAGGGATTCGTGTATATAACCTTTTCGAGCAGTTCTTGTACTTGACGCATAATCTCCTTCGTCTCCTCTGGATTGGTACAGTATGGTCCATGGCTGGGTAATGATGGACCGGGAATTAAGTCAATTTGATGTTCAATCCCTCGAATAGGTGGTAATCCTGATGGCACGTCTTGTGGAAAGACGTCAGCGAACTCCTGCAAAATGTTAGTGACAGCAGGAGGCAAAGAGGAAGGCACGTCCTCGAATGAAAATAGTGCCTCTTTGCACACAAAAGCATAGCAAACAGATTTGCTAAAATCTAGTTCATCAATATCAGATTTGGTGGCAAGTAAACATGCACTTTTCTATTTAATTCCTGATAATATTCTTCTACATAATTTTTTCCCTTGTCTTAAGCGCTGCAATTTTTGAAGTAATTCACGTTGATAATATGGTGGAACCCAACGAGTACGCATAGCAGTTTTCAAAGCAGCCCAAGTAGCTGGAATAGGATATAATCTACAATGTTCAGACCACCAAACACATGCAAAGCTAGTGAAAGCACAAACAGCAGTAGGAACACGTCTCTCTTCAGGATATTGTAAACATGTAAATCGTTGTTCAGTTTCTAACTCCCAAGTAAGATATATATCAGGAACATATCTACCCTCTAATGGTGAAATATTCAATTTTAGTTTAGGAAGATGGTCATGTACCTTAGGTGGTGGTGCAGCCCTACCGTTGCGATGATATGCATGAGGACGACCTGGTGGTGGTGGTGTTGGTGGTTGCACATAGTTCTGATTTTGGTCAACCTCATCCTCGTAATGGTCCTCCACCTCTACAGTAGCAGCAGGAGCGGCAGAAGCATCAACAGCTGCACCAAAATTTTGCCCAGGGTCAATGGGAACGCGCTGTGCTCATCCCACTTGATTTGGAAAGCGACATTGTTGTTGTCGTTGTAGAGGTGCGTTAGGGGAAGCCGGTGGTGGTGGTGGAAGACGTGCGAGCAATTCATTAAACTTGTTATCGAGCTTTGTTTCGAACGTCTTCTCCATGCCATCTATCTTCTCCATGGCCTCTTCAAATCCGTTTAGCACATCTTGCACCTGTCCACTCATCATTTGCTGAAATTTATCATGCAACTCCTTATTTGTCATGTTCTCCCAGTCAGTCTCATCGGCTTGTGATCCTGCCATGGTTAGCAGCAATAGAAACACACAAGAATATGATCCTACATACTACTAACAAGAGGTGGTGGTGGATGTCACAAATCCGTCAAGCAAATCTCAAATTCTTACTAGTTCTTACCCAGCAGCAGGCGGTGATCGGCAACCGTCGTAGTCAAAACTCTCAAAGCTTGGATAGAGCGATTACCAAGGAGAGTCAAACGCACAACATAGATGTATGTGGAGCTGGGAAGGCTTATAATATGGTTGAAAAAAGGGTCAACAATAATCAATTCAGAGATGCAAAGTTGAATAAACGCTCAACGACGGTACTGTGCTAGTCCTAGGCTAGACCGTACTAGAGACGCGAGCCTAGAACACGAACAAAATCACAACGCGACACGTAAACAAGGGAGGAGCACTCTCTGAATTTTTTTTAATTTTTTTTCACTTTTTTGCACTTTTTTTCCTCTTTTTTTTGCTCCGCAACAATTTTTTTTCGAAAAAGTCTACAAATGGTCTAAGAACTGCCTAGCCAGAATTTTCCAGACTTAGTTTTTTTGAGTTTGGAACTATTTTTCCTCTGCGGATAGCACGAAAGTTCAGGAGTCCTACTCTGTCACGACTCGGAGTATCGTGTGATATGGAAATCCAAAACAGAGTAACAAAATATTGGACTCGGACTGGTGACAGAGACGAATCTGGTGGAACTCGGACTGATGGCGGCGATGAATCTGGTGGAACTCGGACTGGTGGCGTATATATGTTGCAGGTGCACTCGGATTAGCGTGATGGCGGTGGATATGTGGTATATGGCAGCGGCGATGATGATGGTGGTATATGGCAGCAGTGATGATGATGATGCGGCGGCGGTGTGACTACTTGTGAACAGAACTCGAAACTCTAAAGGACTAGACACTAAGACCAGCAACTAGACACGATGGTGCAACCACAAACTCAATAATGCAAAACCCTAAAAAGATTATGCAAAGGATCAGATTGGTTCGAATATGATGAACTAACCCTATTTTTTTGGCTTTTTCATGGACTGTAGGTATGAAGAACAGACTCGATCTAAACTACGAAAAACTGTAAAATCTCACCGAGCAACCTGAAAATCTGATACCACTTGATAGAGGCAAAGGTGTCCCAATGTTTCGATGAGATAGTGGCTATCGTTTCTGTGGGAGTCGACCTTGACGATCCGACTACGAACGTGCAAGACGTCGCGCCTTAGCAATCGCTAAACCAACTTCCGAGGGGTTATTGACCACGCTGGAGCACGATCAACCTGACCACGAGGTCTGTTTCTTGCGAGCAAATGAAGAACAAGCAACAAACTAAGATTGCAATCTGGATATTGTGAATATAAGATGAAAGCTTTATTGATCAAGGTGGGGTTCTGTGACGTCTTGGTCTGGTCGTTGGACACAAACGAAGTACGCGAAGTTGCAGCTATGGTGTACTTTTAATCTAAACAAAACCCAAAGTCTAAACGACGCCCTAAGGGCTGTATATATGGAGGAAGAGGGGGGGATTTCGTGGCCCTTGGAGGAGGGGTCCTAAACCAACCCTAACTCTTGTTTCCCCACACATACGAACTCTAAAAACAGCCTATACTTAAGTATTTCGAAAATACATGGGCCTAGCCCAATAATAAGGTGACGCAACACCTAAAATAGTCTTTGGACGAAATTTATGAAGTGGCATCTTGTATATTTCGTCCAAGGCTTCATGGACTCCTTATGGTGGCTTCAAAGTCCTGAAATCATCACTTGTAACTCCGTTTTGGATCCCCTTGCGCATGCCATCATCTCCATGCTTGAACTTGTTCCAAGGTTCATCTTTCTTGTCCAAGCCAGGCCCTTCATTTGTAAGCAAAACAAATGTATCCAATTTAGGCAGCATCATATTCTCATGAACATTAGAATCGTTACCAAGAAACGAAAGTACCTGATAATTCAATTGGCGTGCGCGAGCTCTAGTAATTGGTCCAGTATGTATAGCAGTAGGGGCTGTGGGTGTAACAAGGGTATTTGATGTCCTCATCAAGTGCTCTTGACGTGGAGGGTTTTCAACCTCATGTTGCTCTTGTCATGGAGGATTTCCATTGTCTTCATGCTCTCGATGAACTTGATGGTGTTGGCGAGCTTGTGGGGGAGCTTCGCGAGCTCGAGGAGGAACTTGACGATGCACGCGAGCTTGAAATCTTTGTTCTTGAATTTCTTCGTGAAGTGCTTCCTCTTGTTCACGGGCTTGACGTCCTCGGTCGGCAACGGCTCAACTCGAATCGCGTAGAGCTTGTTGTGCCGCAAGTGCTTGCTCGTCACGAGATGTTGTTCTTGATGTTGTGTCTCGTCATCTTGTGCATGTTGGTGTAGACGCGCACGTTCTTCCTCTTCATGTTGGCGTTGTCGTTGCCGTTCTCGTGCTAGCGCAAAGGCCTCTTGATTTTGACGTTGTCGGCGCTCTTGAGAGTCGGTGTCTCGTAGGGGATTGAGGCTTGCTTGACGGTCGGTGTGTGCGGCTCGACGAAGAGTGTTTGATGTTGGTGTACTTGAGCCGAAGAGGGTGAAGTCGGAGTGGCGGCTTGAACGGCTCCTTCTTGAAGTGGAAGACGAGCGGTTGAGCAACAAAGCATGAATTCGTCCATCCTTGCGTCATTTTCTTGCTTGTGATCGTCGAGCTTGTGGTCGAAGTAGTCCCTTGTACGTTCTCGGAAAGTCGCAAGTCGGCGGCAAGGTTGTCGATGTGTTCACTCATAGCTTGTTGCTCTTGATGCAAAGCACGTTGTGCACCCAAGAGGTGACTCTTGGTGACGAAGGAGTTCATGTCGTCATCTTGCTCCATGAAGAGTGGGTTGGTAGAAGTACTTGGCCTATCCATCATGAGAAAGTGGTGGTGAGTAGGAAAAATGAGAGAACAAAACCAAAGTTACCTTTTCCGAAGATTGTGGATGTAACAAGTACGATCTCACGATGCTATAATAGGGGAATTGGTACCGGGAATTGTTTCTCACACCTACAAGTAAAAGGCTTATGGAGGAGCTCGGTTAGGATGGTGGCAAAAATTTCAAGCAAATGTTAGTCAAGATATCGATAAGGTTGAGAAGATTCACAAAAATGCAAGTAAAAACAAGTAGATCAAACCCAATGATATCACTAGGAACACACACACGGAAGATAGATGGGATCCACACAACCAAGGGGTGAGCTCAAAATGTTCAACCATGGAAAATGCTCTTGTTGAGACGCTAGCTCGATTGCTCAAATGGGCTAGATACACATGTGCACCAACCTATAAGAGAAACATGCCATCTTCAATCCCAACTATGCTACGTATGAGGTGTCGAAGATGATATGCAAAATGGCTCGATGCTATTGTTTACGAGCTCTTTGTTGCTCCTCTTTTGCTTAAAAGCTTTTCTTGTTTTTTTGAAGCGAGAGCCAAGTATGATATGAGACAAGTATGTAAGATATGCACGGGAGAGACTTATGGCACTAAGATGGTAACAAGATGACTATGGTGCACAATAGCGTGGCCCGACAATTCTCACCTTGCTAGTCTCGATAGGTAAGCTACGCGAAATGGCTCGAGTTATCAATGCAAAAGCATGGGTGAGATGTCGTCGCGGTTACCATCCGATCGTACGGTAAGAATGAAGTCGTTGAAACTGGTGTGGTGTCCGAGTTGATGATCGAGTGGCGGCGATGATGATGTCCAAATGTGCCTAAGTATCCGAAACACCTTAGGACACAAGAGAAACCGCAGTCCGAAACTCAAACAACCATGAGAAATAGTGTGGAAGAACACGAGTGTTGGTATGGAAGCAAAATGGAGCAAACAAAAGATGGCCGAAAGTTCCTGGATGGTCCGTGCGCACGGGGTAAGTGAGGCCTGTGTGCACGGGGTCTCGAGGGCCCGTGTGCACGGGGTGTGCTGGGAGCGGATGACAAGCTCCAGATCCGTGGGGATTTTCCAAGATAAGGACAATTTGGAGGATTTGGAAGGTGGGGAAGCAGGAATATGGGTAGATCCACTTGCCAAACTCCAAATTCGTGGATCAAAACAACCAAATCTCACAAGATCCAACAAATAGCAAGAAAAAAAAATTGGGCTATTTTTGTGGGGATTTTCGAATTTGGACGAAAAAAACAAAATCAAGCTAGCAATGGGGGGATGGGAGTCCAAGATGTGAATCAACCTTGCTCATGATACCAAAATGATATAGGATGAAATCCTAGAGGGGGATCTTTTCACACTTGGAAGGGGGAAAGGGTAAACTCTCAAGAACACAAAGAGGAAATCACTCAAACAATTCCCCAATTACACATCCACTAGAATAGCAATACAAGATCCACAAGTCACAAACACAATCAAAGGAAAGATACAATGGGAAAGTTCTTCTCACTCCTAGGAGAGGAGGTCTTGAAGATAGTCTTCTCCTAGAGGAGGTCTTGAAATCCACTAGAATTCTTCCCAAAAGGGGCCTTGATTCCACAAGTGGGAAGGTAGAAGGAGCAAAGATCAGAAATATCTCATCTCATACTTTGCTAACCCTAAACATAGCCCTAGGTACGATTTATATAGTCTTGGGGTCGAAAGAGATGAAGAGGGGCTTGGTTTGGGGATCTCAGCCGTCCATCCTGGGAGGCCCGTGCACACGGGGTAAGTTGGGCCCGTGCGTATGGGGGTCCGTGGGCACGGTACAGGACCGTGCGCACGGGGTGCTCCAACGTCAACTCCCTAGATAGTCCGTGGGCACGGGGTCTCGGGGGCCCGTGCGCACGGGGTCACCTGGGACTTCCAGTTTTGCTGATGTTGCACTCCGTCTTGGTTTGCGTGGCCTTGGGGTGGTTCCTCTTTTCCTTGGGGGTGCTCCTGAGCCTCTTGGTGGTGTTCCTCTTCGTACCTAATGAGACATAGCGTATCTTGGTGAGGTAGCAACAATGTTCCATTCGTATCCATATGCAAGCTAAGTAGGAAGGAGTTCACCTCGGTTTCCAAAGCACATGCTCTAGCTCTTGTCATAGGTCCACGTGGGGCTTGATATGTCGGTGTAGAGTCCATGGGGATGATGGAAGGATGCTCTGCATCACCATGGGCACGGTACACGACCGTGCGCGCGGGGTCTTCAGGACCGCCAGCCTGGGAGGCCCGTGGGCACGGGGTCGGAGGGGCCCGTGCGCATGGGGTCGCCTGGGAGCTGCTGCCTTCTTCTTGGCGCTTCCTTCTCCGCTTCCAGGTTTGCCTCTTGAATGGTGTAGATGTTCTCTTCTTATTCAACTCCTCCTCGATGAATGTGTAGCTCCGCTCACACCTATATATGCACATGAGAGAGGGGTCAAGTAGTATACCATCCTCAAAAGGTACAAGGGGACATGTGTAAAGGAGATGATTCACCTTTGTATGCATGAAGTAGATGTGGCATGTGTCACTTTCCAAATGGACTCTTGACATGGTGATGTCCATAGGATGCTCCGCATCAAGAATCCAGCAAGGCCAAGGAAACTCCTCACTTGTGTGACCGTTTGGGGCTGCGGCCAACGCTCAATAGCTTCTATCTTGGCTTTATCAACTTCAATTCCCTGCGGAGTAACAACAAAGCCAAGAAAAGATACTCGGTTGGTGCAAAAGGTGCACTTTCCAAGGTTACCAAACAAACGTGCATCACGTAGAGCAATAAAAACAACACGTAAATGTTCCAAATGTTCCTCCAAAGATTTGCTATAAATCAATATGTCATCAAAGTAAACTACCACAAATCGTCCAATGAAAGCACATAAAACTTCATTCCTTAATCTCATGAAAGTACTAGGTCCATTAGTTAACCCAAAAGGCATGACTAACCACTCATATAATCCAAACTTAGTTTTAAATGCTGTTTTCCATTCATCTCCCAATTTCATACGAATTTGACGGTATCCACTACGCAAATCAACTTTGGAGAATATTGTAGAGCCACTCAATTCATCAAGCATATCATCTAGCCTAGGAATAGGATGACGATAACGAATAGTAATATTATTAATGCCTCTACAATCAACGCACATACGCGACGTACCATCCTTTTTCGGCAGTAAAATGATAGGAACAGCACAAGGACTAAGGGATTCACGTATATAACCTTTGTCGAGCAGTTCTTATACTTGACGCATAATCTCCTTCGTCCCCTCTGGATTGGTACGGTATGGTGCACGGTTGGGTAATGATGCACCGGGAATTAAGTCAATTTGATGCTCAATCCCTCGAATAGGTGGTAATCCCTCTGGCACGTCTTGTGCAAAGACGTCAGCGAACTCCTGCAAATTTTAGTGACAACAGGAGGCAAAGAGGAAGGCACATCCTCGAATGAAAATAATGCCTCTTTGCACACAAAAGCATAGCAAACAGATTTGCTAAAATCTAGATCATCAATATCAGATTTGGTGGCAAGTAAACATGCACTTTTCGATTTAATTTCAGAAACAACATTAGATGGTTTATTATTAGGCTTCATTTGTTTCTGAAATTCTTTTGCCACAATCTGATTTTCACTCTTATTTTTCTCCTGTTTTGCTTTATTATCTCTATTAATATCATCTTTCAAAATGGAATCAGAAGTCATAGGAAGCAAAGTAATATTTTTATCCTTATGAACAAGAGTATAGTGATTGTTTCTACCATGGTGTACAATTTTTTTATCAAATTGCCATGGTCTACCAAGTAATAAGGAACATGCTTGCAGAGGTACCACATCACAATCAACATAATCATCATATGTAGAGATACTAAAATGCACACGAACAGTACATGTTACATTAACCTTGCCGCTGTTGTTGAACCATTGGATGTAGTAAGAATGTGAATGTGGTCTTGTGGTGAGAGATAGCTTCTCCACCATCTCCATGCTAGCCAAGTTATTGCAGCTCCCTCCATCTATGATGACGCGAACAAAATGTTCCTTCACAACTCCCTTTGTATGGAACAAATTATGCCTCTGATTTTGCTCAGCTTGTGTAACCTGCACACTCAAAACACGTTGAGCAACTAAATATTCATACCTGTCAGCATCTTCAGCAGCCATGTATTGTGTCTCATGATCAGAATCCTCTCCACCGTGTTCTTCATGTGTAATAAGAGCCAAAGTCTCCTCATCATAGTCACTAGCGGACTCATACCCACCATCCTCAGTAGAAATCATCACACGCTGAGATTGGCATTCTCTCACAAAATGTCCTCGTCCCTTACAACGACGTCAAAGAACATTGCCATGCCTCCCAAAAGTTTAGAAGTTATTAGGAATGTAGTGCAATTACTAAATTAGCCATGCCGTGTTCTAGCATATAAGGAAAATGTTTTTGTTTAGTATGTAGTACTGGAACAAGTAGTGTTTGGAAGCATATACATCAAATAAAAATAGTTGAAGGCCCAATGATAATTGCATACCTGTGGCAGAGGCATCGCCTCAACAAACAGTACTACCAATGAACATTGCAATATTTGTTCATAGTAAATAATCCTTGTACGTCAGAAACCAAAAACTTTGTGTCAGTGTTTTTCATGAAAAGAGGACGCCAATCCGTCCTATTCCTAGCACAACAGCAAATCAAAGGGAAGCATGCTTTACATGGCAGACGTTCTAGGTAAGAGAAGAAAATCTATATGATATTATCTAACTGTATGAATACATTAGAAAATATCATTTCCAATTCAGAATTTACCATCCCGAAATAACAACCCTCCATTACTACTGCCAGCATCATGCCATTAACTGGTTCTGCAAGTCCAGTTGATCATAATCCTTCGTGGCAAAAAGGAGGGCCGAATGTTTATGTTCTGGCAGTAGATATCACTACCATGACCACTGCCTCAACGACTAACTTCCAGGTTCGGTATTGCAGGTCCTCATATATGCCATCAAGATGATCATAAGACATATAACCCTGCAAACAAAAGCAATTTTGTATTGTTGCATAGCACCTTTCTGGGATAAAGAGAACTATAATCAATTAAGTCGTCGCTTAGACAATATAACTTTCATCACGCAAGGGTGACATACAGCAGAAAAAAAAATCAGTTGGCTCATTTCAACAAGCATTTATCATAACCAAACCAGCAACATAGGGTCACCAAATTTGAGATTGTTTTTTCAACCGCATAAAACAAACATCAATAACTGAATTCCACTTAAATATTGCACATTGCATGATATAAAGAAAAAGGAAACGGGTATTACACATTATAAACTCACCTTCTTTGTATCTGTTGGCGGGTTGCTTGACCAAATTTAGTAATATGCATGCCAACCTGTTAAAAACGTTGAGCACCAATAAAGCACAGCAAACCATAGGTAGAAGATAAATCAATATACTTCATTCATATGCACTAAACACATTGTAAAAAGGTACAAGAAATGAAATGGAATAAAAAAAATCAGAAATAAGATTTGCATAATGGAGTGAGATATGATTACATTAGTGATGTTTAAGAGAGTGACCAGAGCTTCTAGAGTTAGTCATTGAGTTTTGCTTCTTTACCACAGCAACTCCGTCACGCGCGAGGTTCTTGCTCTGGTACTGCTGCCCACGCACTCTGTAACTTAGCCTTCGACAATCTACATCGTCCTTGAAGTCCCGATGCTCTTTCTTCTGATCCAACAAAACTGAAGGATCCCTGACCCGACAAATCTGAAGGATCCCTGACCCAACAAATCTGAAGGATTAAAATATAATAAATAGTTCAGTTGTGAATAGCAGTAAGGGCTCCATTGCACACAACGCTGGGCATTACTGATTTAGCAACCGATGATGGAAGGAGAATACTCTTCGGAGCTCTATACCTTGTCCTTGACATGTCATTTCTGAAATCTTAAGAGGAAGTGGTACGTTCTACTATACTAATGTGGTATCATTTGATTCCCCCCCGCCCCCACAATCTCCCAAAAGTACATGAAAAATGAGAGGTTCAGTTCATCTCCGAATAAGGAAGGACGGAATGGAACTACAGTATGCAACTGTAGATGCAAACTCCCATATACTAACCATTCCACCATGTAGAACTCTGAACTTAGAATGCAGAAACCAAGACATGTTGAACTGAAATTGCTGAAGGTGACAGTTGGCAAACCACAAGATTACGCACCATGTTCAAAAGCAAACACATGCATCTATGAGCTATCTTCTGGTGGCAGCGTCAGTGCATGATCTAAGTAGCAGTAAATTTCATCAGATAAGCCCACAAAGAAAAACTCACCAGATCATTCAGCAACAGAGTGAGAAACACGTACAGAAGAAAGAAGATATCCATAAGCAGAGAAGCATGAGCCAATCTCTACAAAAATCACAAGAAAAAAATGTGCACACACACGCACATATCAGCCAGTTCTAGCATGCATCGATCCATCAAAGCATCAGGCCATCAGCCACCCATTAGAGAAGTGAAAAATGAAAGGATTCAAACTTACGCATCAATCCATCTAAGCATCAAGCCAAAGGCAGCAGGAGCGAAGTGCTTTGATGAATCCGCTTGGCACAGCTCCGATCCCCTCGCGCATCTCGGCGGCGACGCAACCCCGGCCCCCTCTCTCACCTCTAATGCGGCGCCAACCAGACCCTTTCTCTACCTTGTCCCTCTTCACGTCGCCCATGATCGACATCCATATGGGGCACCATCCGAGCTAGCGGCATTGTCCAATCCACTTTCCTGCCCATAGCAAAATCTCAGTATGGCCATATCTCTTATAAGTTAAGAAATATTACAAAACAACACAATTGTACAAGCAGTAGCAGTAGCAAGCAACATGCAACCCTGAAAAAATATTGTACTGTACACTACAAAAAATCTATTCATAAGGAGGGTAACTAAAAAATCATACTGTGCACTACAAAAATATCTATTCTCAAGAATTAGGCCAGTTGTGTTAATTAGCAAATGAGGAAAATAATCCATTCATACATCAGAAGAAATGCAATAGAAATTGGAGCAGCACCACCAAACATTCATAGGAGGTGATTACCTTGTGAAGAACTACTAGTGCTCCCAGTTTTTCAGTTAAAAGAGCAGGGTCCTAATAAAAAAAGAATTGGTTTAGAAGTTCATAGGCTGTTTGTTGTTCGGGCTACATAAAACAACTCCCCAGTGGAAGATACATCATTGTTTAATATTCAGTGAACTACTAAATGGAAGAATTAAGATAATTTTGTAGCCTCAGCAAGTACCAATTATTTGGCTTACCTAATCTCACATATTCCTTATTATTTTGATATACCAAGACAAAGTAGGTACTCTGCTCTCAGCTTTATGTTGGACTCAACAAAATACAGTGCAACTATCATGATTTTTGAAGTTGAGATTCATAAAATGAAGATTGGGGTAAAGCATGGCTCTACTTATCTGATGAAGAACAAAATTAAAATTAATTCCATGCTGGTTACTGAATCTGATGAGATATAATACCGCACCCAACCTGAAAGTCTGATCTCTCGCCCAAAAATTGTATTCTAGAGTAGCCACATCAGAAACAAATAATATGACACAGAAATTATTGTGTTCCTTCGTCTTCTCCTTCTTCATCCATAGAATGGATCACAGGAACAACTATTGACCATCTTATTTGAGCAGGTAGCTAAATCTATCGAATATAAGCATGGAAAAACTAGATCAAAAAATGAAGCACAAAAGAAATTAAGAGAAAAGGGGAGGATGAGAGAGAGAGAGGAATACGTACCCCCCAATGGAGATACTCAGCAGTTAATCATTAGCGATGGCGAGCACTTTGCCGCTGACTGTATGGCCTTCTGTAATTGTGCTAGCAGCATGCCTCGAGTCATTAGCCTATTGAGGACAACAACATCAAGGAGATGTGGCTTGCTTGACTCGATCTGGGGCGTCCCCGCTTGAAGAACAGAAGGTGAGTGGAGGGCAGCACCGACGGGGAAGAGAGCGGCGCGGGCGGGGAAGACGGCGGCTCGGGGTGGGAGGGAAGAGGGTGGTGACAGCGAGGAAGACGGCGGCTCTGGGTGGAGCGGCCGTGGCGAAGGGATGAAGGGCGGCGGCGAAGGGAGACCTCGCTCTAGGGCAGGAGTCGTCGATTGTACGTGCGGGCAATAGGTTTAGGTTTTTTTGTCGCTGGTTAGTTTTTGTAGGTCTTTTTTCATTGGTTAACCATTGTAGATCTTTTTTCAGTCGTACGTGCATGGGTGCGGGTTGGGACCTCAGCACAAGGTTTTGTCGGTTTATGGTGGCTAAGTCTGAGGTGGGAGGAGGTACCAAAAAACCCAGGGGAGGTGGGACGAAAATTGACCGGCGGTGACTACCAACTGCTCCATTAGGAGTAGAGATTCGCAATATTCAGATTGCATTATCGTATTCTTGCTTGTTCTTCGATTGCGTGCAAGAATAGACCTTCATGGTCAGGCTGATCGTGTTTCCAGTATCGTCAGTAACCTCGGGAGATTGGTTTAGCGATTGCTAAGGTGCAACGTCATGCACATTTGTAGTCGGATCGTCAAAGTCGTCTCCACCAAATTGACAGTTATCATCTCATCGAAAGATCGGGACACCCCGCCTCTATCGGAGGAGGATTAATGGGACACTTTGGCGTCAAGAATACGGATGATATACTTGCTACATATTTGTTGCTCGCTGCACTACATGTCAAAAAGCTAAGTCACTACTCAATCCTCATGGTTTATATATGCATTTGCCTGTACCTAGTGTTCCTTGGGAGGATATATCTATGGGCTTTGTTTTAGGTTTACCTCGAACAAAGAAGGGGAGCGATAGCATATTTTTTGTCGTGGATAGGTTCTCGAAAATGGCACACTTTATACCATGTGATAAAAGCGATGATGCTGTTAATGTTGCTGATTTGTTCTTTCGTGAAATTATTCGCTTGCATGGTGTGCCAAATACTATTGTTTCAGATCATGATACTAAATTTCTTAACCACTTTTGGAGATGTTTATGGGCTAAGTTGGGGATTAAACTGCTTTTTAGTACTACTTGTCACCCCAAACTGATGGATAAACTGAAGTAGTCAATAGAACACAACGGTAAACTTTCTGTTTTCAAACAGCAACATGTAGACTTGTAAAATAAGCATGGCAAAAGATATCATTGTCACTTTTATTTAAATTAAAGATGCAAAACATTATTCTAAATAACAGCAAGCAAATCCTAACAAAATAAATTGACGCTCCAAGAAAAAGACATATCATGTGATGAATGAAAACATAGCTCCAAGTGAGGTTACCGAGATTAGTTGCTTGGATCTTCCTGGAATATTTCCTTGGGGGTGCCTTGCGCATCCCCAAGCTTAGGGTATTGTCATTCTTCATTCTACTCATATCGACATCTCACTCAAAACTTGAAAAGTTCAATCACACAAAACTTAACGGAACTTTGTGAGATAGGTTAGTATGATAAAGAGCAAACCTTTTCACTTTTGGTACTGTCAAAGACAAGATTAGTAATTGTTTACACACAAAGTCTACTGCAGCATATCATTTCTACAATTTACATTGAGCAACATAAGCCATAGAAACTAGAAAACAAGCAAACTATGCATTGAAAACAGAATCTGTCAAAAACAGAACAGTCTATAGTAATCTGTACTCAAACCATACTTATGCTAATCCAAAAATTCTGAAATTTTAGGACAACCTAAGCAATTTGTATATTAATCTTCTTAAAAAAGAATCAACTCAAAAGCACTATTCAGTTAAAAACTAGAATTATTTTCGTGAGTGCAAAAGTTTCTGTTTTTCAGCAAGATCAAATCAACTATCACCGTAAGCCATCCCAAAGGTCTTACTTGGCAATTTATTGAAACAAAAGCAATAAAACATGATCAATACATCAGCATAATCATGTGAACACATAAAAACAGTAGGTCAAAGTGTTGGGTTGTCTCCCAACAAGCGCTTTTCTTTAATGCCTTTTAGCTAGGCATGATGATTTCAATGGTGCTCGCATAAAAGTAAAGAATTGAAACATAACAAGAGCATCATAAAACACATGGCAAGCACATTTAAGCCTAACCCACTTCCTATGCATAGGGATTTTTTAGCAAATAATTCACGGGAGCAAGAATGAACTAGCATAGGAAGGCAAAACAAGTGCAACTTCAAGATTTTCAACACAAAGAGAGGAAACTTGATATTATTGCAATATGTAGAAGCATATGTTCCCCCCTCATAGTAATTTTCAGTAGCATCATGAAGAAATTCAACAATATAACTATCACATAAATCATTCATTTCATGATGCATAAGCATAGAAATTTTGTTACTCTCCACATAAGCAAATTTATTCTCATCAATAATAGTGGGAGTAAACTCAACAAAATAACTATCATGAGAGTGACAATTAAAATCATGATGACAAGTTTCATGGTTATCATTATTCTTTATAGCATACATGTCACCACCATAATCATCATAGATAGCAACTTTGCTATCATAATCAATTGAAACCTCCTCCAAAGTAGTGGATTCATCATTAAATAAAGTCAAGACATCTCCAAATATACTTTCATCATTATAATCATCATAAATAGGAGGCATGCAATCATTATAACAAATTTGCACATCAAATCTTCGGGGGCTAAAAATATCATCTTAATCAAACATAGCATCCCCAAGCTTATGGCTTTGCATATCATTAGCATCATGGATATTCAAAGAATTCATACTAAAAACATTGCAATCATCCTCATCATTTATACCAAACATTCTATTGAATTCTTCTTCTATCAAGTGAGCACAATTTTCCTTTCCATCATTTTCACGAAATACATTATAAAGATGAATAATATGATGTAACCTCAATTCTATTTTTTTGTAGTTTTATTTTATAAATCAACTAGTGATAAAATAAGAAACTAAAAGATTCAATTGCAAGATCTAATGATATACCATCAAGCACTCACCTCCCCGGAAACGGTGCCAGAAAAGAGCTTGATGTCTACTACACAACTTTATTCATGTAGACACGTGTTGGGCCTCCAAGCGTAGAGTTTTGTAGGACAGTAGCAATTTTCCCTCAAGTGGATGACCTAAGGTTTATCAATCCGTGAGAGGTGTAGGATGAAGATGGTCTCTCTCAAACGACTTTGCAACCAAATACAAGAAATCTCTTGTGTCCCCAACACACCCAATACAATGGAAAATTGTATAGGTGCACTAGTTTGGCGAAGAGATGGTGATAGAAGTGTAATATGGATGGTAGAAATATAATTTTATAATCTGAATAAATAAAAACAGCAAGGTAGAAAATAGTAAACAAGCACAAAAACGGTATTGCAATGCTTAAAAATGAGGCCTAGGGTCCGTACTTTCACTAGTGCAATCTCTCAACAGTGCTAACATAGTTGGATCATATAATTATCCCTCAAAGTGCAACAAAGAATCACTCCCGAGTTCCTATTAGCGGAGAACAAAAGATAGAATTTTGTTGGTATGATACCACCTCAAAGCTATTCTTTCTGCTCGATGTATTCAAGAGTTCGTACTAAAATAACACAAAGTTTTTTTCGGTTCGATCTATCCTAGAGTTCGTACTAGAATAACGCCATAGCATATTCATATTCATAATACTCAATCCACACAAAGAACTACAAAGAGTGCCCTAGGATTTCTACTGGAGAAACAAAGACAAGAACGTGCATCAACCCCTATGCATAGATTTCCCCAATGTCACCTCGGGAATCCGGGAGTTGAGTGCCAAAACATATATCAAGTGAATCAATACGATACTCCATGGTCACCACGAGTATTCAATTGCAAGACATATATCAAGTGTTCTAAAATATATAAAAGTATTCAATCCGATAACAATGAAATCTCAAAGGGAAAAACTCAATTTATCAGAACAAGATAGAGAGGGGAAAACACCATATAATCCGACTATATTAACAAAGCTCGCGATACATCAAGATCGTGACACTCAAGAACACGAGAGAGAGAGAGAGAGAGAGAGAGAGAGATTAAATACATAGCTACTGGTACAAACCCTCAGCCCCGAGGGTGGACTACTCCCTCCTCATCATGGTGGCCGCCGGGATGATGAAGATGGCCACCGGAGATGATTCCACCCTTCCAGCAGGGTGCCGGAACGGGTCTAGATTGGTTTTCGGTGGCTATGGAGCTCCGCGACAGCGAAACTTCTGATCTAGGTTGATGTGGACATGACTACCTTGAATACGACAAAAATATTGCATACATGCATATTTGTCAGGTGATTTCTAGTGCAAACTATTCAATAATCTATTTATGTTATCTAGAACAAAAGTACTTCACAAACTTTTGTGTTTTGTCTAATTGTAGGTGTATGGGACATTTGTACAATCCACATATGAAGATAAGGGAAAAGGAGAAGTTTAGGTTATGTTCAAAAAGTCCTCTCACGTCACTTTTGGGCCAAGAGAAGATAGAGTCCAAGTCTCTCACGTGTTCAGATTCGGACTACACAGACATACCTGACTCAAAACGTCAAAAACTTTTTCATACGGACTCCGAATTGGGTGATTCTTTTTTCTGGAAAGTATATTTCATGCTCTTTCCAACCCAATTGGAATCACCTTGAAATTCGTCCGGAGCATTAAGATATCGACGAAACAATCTGACGCTGCAGCAGAATCCGAGTCAAACAACAAGTCCAAAGGTGTTGCACCACCTCCACTTGGGCCCATGAGCCTTGTACGACCTAGGGTTAGTTTTAGGCTGCCTTGGGATGTCCTTCCACCTCCTTGGCCGCCACCCCTTGCTCCTATATAAGTAGATCCATCTAGTAGCTTTTCCTTGGGATTTGTTTAGTTAAATGTTAGCCATTGCAACTTCGTGTACTTCGTTTGTGTCCAACGACCAGACCAAGACCGCTTACGGATCCCCACCGTTATCAATACTTCATATATATTTGCAATATTCAGATTGCTTTATCATATTTTTGCTCGTTCTTCGATTTCTTGCAGGAATAGACCTTCGTGGTCAGGCTGACCGTGCTTCTGGCATCGTCAGTAACATCAGGAGATTGGTTTAGCGATTGCTAAGGCGCAACGTCGTGCACATTTGTAGTCGGACCGTCAAAGTCGTCTCCACCAAATCGATAGTCATCATCTCATCGAAAGATCGGGACACCCTCGCCTCTATCATAGGTTAACCCTGAGGGGTTTCAGATTATTTGGGAATTTATAGTGCAAAGAAGGGGTGCGGGAGGCCACCGAGGTGGGCACAACCCACCTGGGCGCGCCTAGGTGGGTTGTGCCCCCCTCGGGGCACCCCCAGGTGCTTCTTTGGCCCGTCAGGAGTCTTCTGGCCCATAAAAAATGCACAAAAAGTTTTGCGGTGCTTGGACTCCGTTTAGTATTAATTTTCTGTGATGTAAAAAATAAGCAAAAAAAGCAACTGACACTGGGCACTGGGTCAATAGGTTAGTCCCAAAAATTGATATAAAGTTGCTATAAAATTATTGTAAAACACCCAAGAATGATAAAATAACAGCATGAATGCTTCATAAATTATAGATACGTTGGAGAGGTATCAGCTTCCCGGTGAGCCTGCGCATTGGAGGACAGTTTGCCTGCCTCTCGGTCAGTCTGCGCACAGCACACCGCTTGCACACCTCCCATTCAGTCAAGGTCAAGCAGCTGTCCGCACGGCACCTCCTACTACCATTAAAACGAAGACACATGACATCACGTGAATGGTTAACAAAACACACACGGTTTGAATTATACAACCGTTTGAGATATTAATGTGGCAGCTATTTTTTCAAAATGCCTTTGTTGGCCGTTATTCGAGTGCGCCTTCTCCCAAAATGGACATGAAAAATACCACAGCATGTCGGGTGCCATTCCATGAAAGCATGCCAAGTGTCATGAATTTCAAACGAGTTTTGGATTTACTAGAATTTAAAAACAAAGTATCTCAACGTTTTGCCTGCAATCAACAGCGCCCTGGTGTTTGAAATTCATTCCCATTTTCACATGGGACCTAAGCATGCACCCAAGGACACATATTTCATTTTTCAACCAATTTATATGCATTAGAACATGTGCATGTAGTTCAAATTTGAATTATGCACATAAATGTATTGAAAACTCAATTAATGCATAAAAATTTCCAAACGAAACCCAAAAATCCCAAAAATTGACACAACACTCCTGTTGTTCTACGTTGACACGAGATTTTTTTTAAAGCAATAAGAGGCAATGTATATCGTTTCATCCCCAAAGGTGGGATGTACCCTACCGAAACAATCACGGTTGTTGTGAGAAGCTCTGGTTTGTAAGAAGCTTATCCCCAAACCTGCCCCAAATGGGAAAAAAAATTACCACGGCATGTTGATGCTACTCCATGATAGCATGCCAAGTTTCATGAATTTCGGACGAGCTTTGGATTTACTAGAATTTAAAAACCAGGTACCTCAATGTTTGCTGCCGAGTGACCGTGGTAGGGTGTTTGACATTCATTCCCATTTCTTACATGGGACTAAAGCATGCACCCAAGTACACATATTTGATTTTTCAACCAACTTATATGCATTAGAGCATGTGCATGTAGTTCAAATTTGAATTATGCACATAGATACATTGAAAACTCAATTAATGCATAAAAATGTCCAAACGAACCCTGAAAAATCCAATAAATTGGCACAACACTCCTATTGTTCTATGTTGACACGAGAAATTTTTTGAAAGCAATAATAGGCAATGAATATCATTTCGTCCCCAAAGGTGGGACGTTCCCTACCGAAACCAGCACGCTTGTTGTGAGAAGCTCTGGTTTGTGAGAAGCATATCCCCAAACCTGCCCCAAATGGGACAAGAGAATTACCATGACATGTTGATGCCACTCCATGATAGCATGCCAAGTTTCATGAATTTTGGACGAGCTTTGGATTTACTAGAATTTCAAAACCAGGTATCTCATTGTTTGCGGCCGAGTGACCGTGGCAGGGTGTTTGACATTCATTCCCATTTCTTGCATGGGACCTAAGCATGCACCCAAGGACACATATTTGATTTTTAAACCCTTTTATAAGCATTAGAGCATGTGCGTGTAGTTCAAATTTGAATTATGCACATAAAATGCATTGAAAACTCAATTAATGCATAAAAAATGTCCAAACGAACCCCAAAAAATCCCAAAAATTGACACAACACTCCTGTTGTTCTATGTTGACACGAGAAAAATTTTGAGATCAATAAGAGGCAATGGATATCGTTTCGTCCCCAAAGGTGGGACGTTCCCTACCGAAACCATCAGGCTTGTTTTGAGAAGCTCTGGTTTGTGAGAAGCATATCCCCAAACCTGCCCCAAATGGGACAAAAAATTTACCACGGCATGTTGATGCTGCTCCATGATAGCATGCCAAGTTTCATGAATTTCAGACGAGGTTTGGATTTTCTAGAATTTAAAAACCAGGTATCACAATGTTTCCAACCGAGTGACCGTGGCATGGTGTTTGACATTCATTCACATTTCTTGCATGTGACCTAAGGAAGCAACCAAGGACACCGATTTGAATTTTCAACCAATTTATATGCATTAGATCATGTGCATGTAGTTAAAATTTGAATTGTGCACATAAATGCACTGAAAGCTTAGTTGATGCATAATAATGTCCAAACGAACCCCGAAAAATCCCAAAAATTAATACAACACTCCTATTGTTCTATGTTGACATGAGAAAAAAATTTGAAAGCAATAAGAGGCAATTGATATTGTTTCGTCCCCAAAGGTGGGACGTTCCCTACCGAAACCATCACGCTTCTTGTGAGAAGCTCTTGTTTGTGAGAAGCTTATCCCCAAACCTGCGCCAAATGGGACAAAAAATTTACCATGGCATGTTGATGCCGCTCCATGGTAGGATGCCAAGTTTCATGAATTTCGGCTGAGCTTTGGATTTACTAGAATTTAAAAACCAGGTATATCAATGTTTGCAGCCGAGTAACCGTGGCACGATTTTTGACATTCATTTCCATTTCTTGCATGGGACCTAAGCATGCAACCAAAGACACATATTTGAATTTTCAACCAATTTATATGCATTGGAGCATGTGTATGTAGTTCAAATTTGAATTATGCACAGAAATGCATTGAAAACTCGGTTAATGCATAAAAATGTCCAAACGGACCTCGAAAATCCCAAAAATTGACACAACACTCCTGTTGTTCTATGTTGGCACGAGAAAAAAATTGAAAGCAATAAGAGGCAATGGATATCGTTTCGTCCCTAAAGGTGGGACGTTCCCTACCGAAACCATGAGGCTTGTTGTGAGAAGCTCTGGTTTGTGAGAAGCATATCCCCAAACCTGCCCCGAATGGGAAAAAAATTACCACAACATGTTAATGCCGCTCCATGATAGCATGCCAAGTATCAAGAATTTCGGACGAGCTTTGGATTTACTAGAATTTAAAAACCAGGTATGTCAATGTTTGCGGCCGAGTAACCATGGCAGGGTGTTTGACATTCATTCCCATTTCTTGCATGGGACCTAAGCACGCAACCAAGGACGCAGATTTGAATTTTCAACCAATTTATATGCATTAGATCATGTGCATGTAGTTCAAATTTGAATTATGCACATAAATGCAATGAAAACTCAGTTAATGCATAAAAATGTCCAAACGAACCCCGAAAAATCCCAAAAATTGACACAACACTCCTGTTGTTCTATGTTGACACGAGAAAATTTTTGAAAGCAATAAGAGGCAATGGATATTGTTTCGTCCCCAAAGGTGGGACGTTCCCTACCGAAACCATCATGCTTGTTGTGAGAAGCTCTGGTTTGTGAGAAGCATATGCCCAAGCCTGCCCAAAATGGGACAAAAAATTTACCACGGCATGTTGATGCCGCTCCATGATAGCATGCCAAGTTTCATGAATTTCAGATGAGCTTTGGATTTACTAGAATTTAAAAACCAGGTATCTCAATGTTTGCGGCCGAGTAACCGTGGCAGGGTGTCTGACATTCTTTCCCATTTCTTGCTTGGGACCTAAGCATGCAACCATGGACACATATTTTAATTTTCAACCAATTTATATGCATTAGAGCTGTGGATGTAGTTCAAATTTGAATTTTGCACATGAATGCATAGAAAACTAAGTTAATTCCAATTCATTCATGACACACATATAGTTGCATGTTCACTGCAGATAAAAGGTCTAGGAATTCAAACACCCTCCATTGCCGCTGTGACCCCATTATGTAATTCACATCAAGATGAAAAATCAAGTATATCACACACAGTTTATTATCACCAACCATGTGAGATGCAGCACAAAATATCCTGGAACACCGTTGGTGTATAGTACGCCTATAGCTTGTGCGAGAAGGTGCATCGGCTACAGTCCACAGCCGGCGTCTCAAGCACACTAGCTCGCTCCCCAAATATCATTTCACTATTCAATCGTCACCGGTGAAATATGGGCACGTGGACCCGCGTCGTGAGGGCAACTTCGGTGGCCCATTCCGGTGAGGGCACGACCGCAGCCGCCAGGCGCGTGTTAAGAAGGTGCATGAGCGCGGCCGCAATCTGCGACCAGCCGGCAAAGGCAGCCCAAACGGCCGCTGTTGCTTCTCAGGTGGCGGCAGCAACATCTGCCTCAAGGATAGCAACTGGCGAGAGCAACACAACAGCTGTCCATTTCGCAGCGGCGGCCTTAGCCCTGATGGAGGCTGCCCACGACCATGTCGTCGCCGCCCAAGCCCTGCTCCTGGCGATCACCACACAAATCGATCGAAGCTTCTTCGACAATGGTCGGGAACCTATGGCTGAAGAGCTGGCAATCGGCGAGAGCATTCGAGCAGCCGTCCGTTCCTCCGCTGCATACCTTGTGACGAAGGAGCCCGTCCAAGCCCAGATCGTGGCCGCCCACGCCCAGCTCGTGGCCGCCTTTTCCAAGCAGATGGTGGACGCGGATGGCAAGATGCTTGTGGAGTATGGTGCGATGGATGCCATGGAGCCCGTACCCTAGGAGTTCAGGCGCGAGTTGGACATGGAGGCGGAGGCGGCGATCGTCGAGCACCAGTCATAGTAGTACTCTTTGTTCTTTTTAATAAAGAGCACCGGTCTTTAATTTGTTAGAGTAATGTTTTGGTCAGGTAGCTCTGTTTAATTGCTGAACTTGCCGGTTTAAGAAGTGTGGGTGTGCTGTAGTATCCTTTGTGTACCCAAATTATGCAATGATGTGGATGACCACTGTAACCAGGGAAATTCGAACCAAAATTTTTGACGGTCAAACTCAACACACACGGGTTAAGCTATCTGAATCGTTTGTGATGTTCACATATCATACATAGTTCTAAATAAGGGACCATGTATGATGAAACTTTGCGCTAATTTTTTCGCTGAAGCGATTCCAAATTTTCTGCTTCCACGGAAATATTTACCTCCCCGCCCCTCCCCCTTACCAAAAGCCACATTTCCCATGTTTCCGCCTTCCTTTCCAAGTTGAAACCTTCACTCCTTGCTTGCAGCACCACCTCGTCACCGGCGATCCTCCTTCACGCCGCTCGGCCTCACCTATCCAGGTAGGTAATCCACACCCGACCCCCATCCTCCTCCTCCTTCCACATCCCACATGCCCCGACCGCCGGCGCGAGCGCGACACCTTCCACGCAAATCACCGACCCCTCCACCAAATAAGCGCCACCCTAAGCCATGGTGCACGCAGTATAGCCAGGATCTCAAGAAGCATTTGGCAGTGGAGAAGCAAATCGCGACCGCGCGCGTCGATGAGGTCGCGATGGCTGCCATTCGTGCCGACCCCCATATCTTGGAGTAGCACCTCACCGTCGAGGCCATTTTCAATGCCTCACGCTCCGACGCCGCGACGCGGTTGGCTGCTTTGAACGACAGTTCGTGGCGTTTTCTCGAGGCCACTGCCAGTGCCTTCGATGAAGACAACGAGGTGTTTTCTCAGTGGGCACGTGCTTACCTCATCTCGAGAGCCAACAGGTTGGTGCCTGGAGCGGCTCAGGCAACTCACCACTACGACGAGGGCACAAACGAAGTGGAGGCCTTGCCCTCTTCCATGTCTAAGGATCCAATCGTCATCGATATCTCCGAAAATGAGGAGTAGCTTGTCTTATTAGATCACTATAAGGACCCATGTTCAATTTGCTAGCTACTGCCTTTCCTTAACAAATTCTAGTGAATTGTGCTATTTACTTTTACCATGCAATCTTCTGCTCTAGAGTATATGTTCTATATGTCGTGCAATATGGTGTTCAGTTAACTGTTTGGGTCAATTCTGCAAATGTGATGTTCAATTCTTCAGGGTGCAATTTTCCAAGTTGTCTAGCATGCTTGGTTTGGTTAACTGTCTGATCTTCTATTAGGAGTATGTTATATTGTGCAATGTGGTGCTTCGTTAATGTTTAGTTCATTTGTTGTGGTGTTTAGTTAACTGCACGTGCATGGTCTGTTGTCTAATAGCACATTATTGTGCAATCTCAGGAACCATTCTAATATTTAGGTTTTTAACAATTTGGTCTTGCACATGTAGGTCCTGCTGTCAGAGGTTTTGACCCACTGTTCGACCCTTTTTGCATATGGGGAAATGAGTTGTCCATGAATATCAATCAAGTCAAGAAACTCAGAAAGATTGTTAGGATAATGAAATTAGCGACAAAAAACAGTAAGATCTTTGTCTGCACAATGAAGAAGACATCAGTTCACTACAAGATGGTACTAACTATTATACCTTGCCTTTTTTAATTCCTTTGCCCCATTTCCAATATAGAGAAGATATTTATGCACATCCTTGTTTTCAGGCCTTTCCAAAGCAGTTCACTGATGATTACCTTTCAAACCACTATGGTCAGGCGGCGAGGAAGGTTTTCATACAACACCCACTATTCAATATTGAAGTGTTTCTGAAGAGGACAAAGGACGAACGGTCAATCATCCACATGCACTAGCCTAAAGTTGCAAAGACCTTCACAATGAATGAAGGATCAATATTCGCCTTCCGCTTCAACAGTTTTCCAGATGAGATGCATGTGTCTATATACCATCTATGATGCTAATTTTGAAAGTTTCTACATGTTTCATGTGAAACTTGGTGCTGGTGCAGTTGTGTAATGGGGTAGCTGAGTGCTGAAGCTATATCATGTTGTACTCTGTTGTATTTCAATTATGAAATTCTGCTTGCTTAATATGGAAATGAAATATATTATGTGCTTAATATGAATGCCAATTAGATTAATAAATGGATTATTAATAATAGGGAAATTAGCCTGCTAATTGGGTTTTGCAATTGCAAACAATTCGGGCGATGACCTTAGGCAACGCATAGAGTTTCTAGGAATAAACCGTGTTGGATCAATGAACAGTCACACATGACTTTCTCTTGAAAACTATTTGCGTTAGGCCACCTTGCGCAAACGTTTACCACATACAAATTGTGTGTGATGAATAGCCTTCACCACACAGTTTCTTCTACGGACCGTGTGTGATGCATTCAGTGACGCAAACGATAAAATTGTTAATATCGTCTACAATGGCAACACTATCACAAACGATTTAACGGGAAAAATTGTGTGTGATGTACCTGTGAACGGAAAGGTTTTCCTTGGAGCTACTATGTGGGATGTACATATGAACGGAAATGTTTAGCAGGGACTGCATGTGTGGGATGTACTTGCGACCGGAAACAATTTCACCTGTATAATTGTATTTTTAGCTCTATTGTACGTATTTCCGTATTTGAGCGCTCGCCGGTCGCACACAAACTCATTTTGCCGAGCGTGTGTGCCTGGAGGGCATATCCCTGACGGTTTCTGGGTCGTGTGGGAGGGACCTCCCTATCACCGTCACTCACTAGGCGACGGTTCCAAATGCCATCGTGGAAAGGGGTTAAAAACCGTTTGTATAGCACCGACGCGTACTAGTGCATGGATTTTGTGCTGGTCGAGAAAGGCGAATGAGAAATTGGAGAAAGGGGGACGAGCCCCGCGAAGACGTTGTGCAGAAAGAAAGGGTAAAATGTCTCCCCCAAGGTCTCCGAATTGGCTAAGCTAGCCCGAAGCGTCGTGTCCCCACCCACCCCTCATTGCCACTGCCCGCCATCAGCGGGAGCACGGTGGCGAGGTGCTTCTCCTTGGCAATGATGGGCGCGCTCAGGGTAGGCTCACACTAGGAGGCCGAGTGCGCGGCAGGGGCTGACAACTTTGCCATGTCGGTGGCTGTCGGCGGTGAGCTTAGGGAAAGATTCAGCAGATCCGGGGGCGCATGGAGCAGGGAGCGAACGGGATCTGGAGCAAGATGAAGGAAGGGCAATGAAGGCTCAGCGGCAGGCGCCAGCCTTTTGTAAGCCGGGGCAGTTGCTGAGGCTGTGTGGGGAAGCGGAGACGCCCACGTCCCTTCAAGAGCCACACGTCGACCAAGGCCACAGGCGGTTAGGGCCCGCGGTGCTCTGCACTTGCCCTTTGGCTTCGCCTCGAAGCCAAGTTCGAGCGCGCCTTAGGCCCGGGGCTACTGTCAGCATTCTGTGAACGGGGGTACCTAGACTTGCCTTCCTGCGGCCCATGGTCTGGCTTCATCGATGACCTGGTACGGCCCACATTCAGCATCAACAACTCAAGACCCTCGTGAGGCAGATGACACCAGGACCTCCACGAGGAGCGTCCTCCTCAGGCTGGCTCCTGAGGAGCGGAGATTTTTATGAAAGCCCCACCTCACGAGGTTCGGATGACGTGAGCCATGACGACCAAGTCAGGCGGGCGCCAGCGGGCGTAGGGCACCAGTTTCATCTTTGGTGCTAAAGAGGCAAGCACAGGCGCGGAGTCCTGAGGAATCATCCAAAGGTTTCCATTCCCGTGCAACAAGACCAAGACCGCCAGGATGGAGGTCATCACCGAGCCCACCACGATGTCACGACCACAGGCTTTTCTAGGAGAAGACTACTTTTCTCAGGATAACCTATACTAGTTGTCTCCCTCCAAATTTGGCAGTTGTGGGATCCCTTCCTGCCTTCATTTGGGAAGATGACCAAGGCCACTATAAGTAGAGCAACACCACCACCGTGAGAGGGGGATGATTGAGATCATTCTCACACCCACCAGCTCACTCGAGCACAAGAACACACCTCCTCCCGAGGTTGTTTCCCACTATACTCGTTCATCCTCAGCCCTTCGAGGACAATCCACCCCAAAGCAGGAGTAGGGTTTTACACCGCATGGTGGCTTGAAAATGGGTAAACTACTATGTCCCATTTCCTTCCTGCTCGTAGAGCTAGGCCGCGAGATTGGCGAGTTAGCAGACTAGGGAGGTTGAGTTCTTTGCACGCACCCCAGAGTCCGAACCTCTTAAGGGTCTGTGGAACCCGAAATCTGACAGTGTAGTCTACCGTGCAGTTGTGCACTCTAGTACGGAGTAATTTGGTGCATGTAAAGTGTACCCCGATGTGGCTATCCCACACGTCGGCGAAAGTGAGTAGCAAGGTTCCCGACGACCGTCGAGGAGGATCCGCATGGTAGACCGTGTCAACAGTTTCTAGAAAAAATTGATTACAGCAAGCGTTTCCACTCTTATGACAGAGGAGTGCGAAACATGACAGCCACTTGAACTTACATAGTACTCCTACTACTAGGCATGTGAACTGGTTCATACATCAGTACTAGAATCTTGTTGCTAGTGTAGGAAGATATGATGATAAAAAATGATGTTGTGCGCATGCAACTATATGAACAGTAATGTAACACACCCCTTTTTGATTGTTCAGTCGAGAATCCCTTTTTGAGCTAGTTTGGCCTCAAATAACTCTAAAGTATCCAAACATGAGGGCTAGCTTGCGCTAGTTGTTGCAAATATGACCTAGAGGCAATAATAGAATGGTTATTATTATATTTCCTTGTTCATGATAATTGTCTATTGTTCATTCTATAATTGTATTAATCGGAAACCGCAATACATGTGTGAATACATAGACCACAACATGTCCCTGGTGAGCCTCTAGTTGACTAGCTCGTTCATAAATAGATGGTTGTGGTTTCCTGGCCATGGACATTGGATGTCGTTGATAACAGGATCACATCATTAGGATAATGATGTGATGGACAAGACCCAATACTAAGCATAGCACAAGATTGTGTAGTTCGTTTGCTAAAGCTTTTCATGTATCATTTCCATAGACCATGAGATTATACAACTCCCGTATACCGTAGGAATGCTTTGGGTGTATCAAACGTCACAACGTAATTGAGTGACTATAAAGGTGCACTACAGGTATCTCCGAAAGGGTCTGTTGGGTTGGCACTAATCGAGACTGGGATTTGTCACTCCATATGACGGAGAGGTATCTCTGGGCCCACTCGGTATTGCATCATCATAATGAGCTCGATGTGACTAAGGAGTTATCCATGGGATCATATGTTACGAAACGAGTAAAGAGACTTGCCGGTGACGAGATTGAACAAGGTATGGGTATACCGATGATCGAATCTCGAGCAAGTAACATACCAATGGACAAAGGGAATTGTATACGAGATTGATTGAATCCCCGACATCGTGGTTCATCCAAAGTTTCGGGGGTTATCGGTATTGTACCGGGACCACCAAAAGGTGTTCGAGGGTCCACCGGGTGGGGCCACCTACCCCGGGTGACCAAGTTGGCTGGATATGGGTGGGAACCAGCCCCCCTAGTGGGCTGGTGCACCCGCCCAAAGGGCATAAGGCGCATGTAGGAGGGGCCGACCCCCACTCCCCTTCCCCCTATATATAGTGAGGGGGTGGGAGGGCAGCCGCACCCTTCCCCTGGCACGGCCCTTCCCCCCCTCCAACTCCTCCTCCTCCGTAGAGCTTAGCGAAGCTCTGTCGGAGAACCACGAGCTCCACCACCACACCGTCGTGCTGCCGGAGTTCTCCCTCAACTTCTCCTCTCCCCTTGCTGGATCAAGAAGGAGGAGATGTGGTACAAAGAGATCTTCCGCGATTTGAATCGCCGCAAGTACGACTCCATCAACTGCACTCCTTGCAACGGTTCCTCTTAGCGATCTTCAAGGGTACAAAGATTCACTCCCTCACTCTCGTTGCTAGCATCTCCTAGATTGATCTTGGTGACATGTAGAATTTTTTTTGAATTATTACTATGTTCCCCAACAGTAGCATCACGATCTAGGTCTATGCGTAGATTCTATGCATGAGTAGAACACAAGTAGTTGTGGGACATGATTTGGTCAATTCGCTTGTTGTTACTAGTCCTATTTTGATTCGACGACATTGTGGGATGAAGCGGCCTGGACCGACCTTACACGTACGCTTACGTGAGACAAGTTCCACCAACTGACATGCACTTGTTGCATAAGGTGGCTAGCAGGTGTCTGTCTCTGCCACTTTAGTCGGATCGGATTCGATGAACAAGGTCCTTATGAAGGGTAAATAGAAATTGGCATATCATTGTTGTGGCTTTTTTGTTGGTAAGAAACATTCTTGCTAGAAACCCAAAGCAGCCACATAAAACATGCAACAACAATTAGAGGACGTCTAACTTGTTTTTGCAGGGTATGCTATGTGATGTGATATGGCCAAAAGGATGTGATGAATTATATATGTGATGTATCAGATTGATCATGTTCTTGTAGTAGGAATCACGACTTGCATGTCGATGAGTATGACAACTGGCAGGAGCCATAGGAGTTGTCTTAATTTATTGTATGACCTACGAGTCAATATAAACACCATGTAATTACTTTACTTTATTGCTAACTGTTAGCCATAGTAGTAGAAGTAATAGTTGGCGAGACAACTTCATGAAGACACGATGATGGAGATCGTGATGATGGAGATCATGGTGTCATGCTGGTGAGATGTTGATCATGTCGCGCCTCGAAGATGGAGCTCAAAGGCGCAAGATGATATTTGCAATATCATGTCACTTTATGATTTGCATGTGATGTTTATCATGTTTATATCTTATTTTCTTAGAACGACCGTAGCATAAATAAGCTGACCCCTCACTAAAATTTCAAGAAATGTGTTCCCATAGTGTGCGCCGTTGCGAAGGTTTGTTGTTTCGAAGCACCATGTGATGATCGGGTGCGATAGATTCTAACATTCGCATACAACGGGTGTGATGAGGACATCAATACGATTGTTACACCCACAGCCCCTGCTGCTATACATACTGGACCAATTACTAGAGCTCGCGCACGCCAATTAAATTATCAGGTACTTTCGTTTCTTGGTAATGATTCTAATGTTCATGAGAATATGATGCTGCCTAAATTGGATACATTTGTTTTGCTTACAAATGAAAGGCCTGGCATGGATAAGAGGGATGAACACTGAAGCAAGACCAAGCATGGAGATGATGGCATGCGCAAGGGGATCAAGAACAGAGTTACAAGTGATGATTTCAGGACTTTGAAGCCACCATAAGGAGTGCATGAAGCCTTGGACGAAATATACAAGATGCCACTTCATAAATTTCTTCCGGAGGCTATTCTAGGTGTTGCGTCATGTTATTATTGGGCCAGGCCCATGTATTTTCGAAATACTTAAGTATAGGCTGTTTTTAGAGTCCGTATGTGGGGGGGGGGGGGAACAAGAGTTAGGGTTGATTTCGGACCGCTCCTCCAAGGGCCACAAAATTCCCTCCTATTCCTCCATATATACAACCCTTAGGGCGTCGTTTAGACTTTGGGTTTTGTTTAGATTAAAAGTTCGCCATAGCTGCAACTTCGCGTACTTCGTTTGTGTCCAACGACTAGACCAAGACGTCATAGAACCCCACCTTTGATCAATAAAGCTTTCCTCTAATATTCGCAATATCCATATTGCAATCTTAGTTTCTTGCTTGTTCTTGCAGGAAATAGGCCTTCGTTGTCAGGTTGATCGTGCTCCGGTGTGGTCAATAACCTCTCGGAGTTGGTTTAGCGATTTCTAAGGCGCGACGTCCTCGCACGTTCGTAGTCGGATCGGCAAAGTGGACTTCCTCCAAAACGATAGCCACCATCCCATCCTGTCAGTTTGACAAGGGAAGAGTTTTGAGACACTCTCCATTATAGTGTTTTTTCGCACCAAAAAAAAGAGGAGCACAAAAAAAGGAGCGCCAAAAAAACAGAGCGAAAAAAAGTTCCAGAGTGTGCTTTTCCCTTGTTTACGTGCAGCGCCGTGATTTTGTTAGTGTTCTAGGCTCGCGTCTCTAGCACGGTCTAGCCTAGGACCAGCACAGTACTGTCGTTGAGCATTTATTCAACTTTGCATCTCTGAATTGATTATTGCTGACATTTTTGCTAAGCCTTCCCAGCTCCACATACATCTACATCGTGCATTTGACACCACCTGGCAATCACCCTATACAATCTTTGAGAGTTTTGACTACGATGGTTGCAATCACCACCTGCTGTTGTGTAAGAACTGGTAAGAATTTGAGATTCGCTTGCCGGATTTGTGATAAACCACCACCACCACCACTTCCTAGTAGTCTGTAGGATCATATTCTTTTATGTTTCTATTGCTGCTAACCATGGCAAGATCACAAGCCGATGAGACAGATTGGGAGAACATGATGAACAAAGAGCTACATGATAAATTTCAGCAAATGATGAGTGGACAGGTGCAAGATGTGCTAAACAGATTTGAAGAGTCCATGGAGAAGATAGATAGACACAATAGAGGTAGAGGTCAAGTTGTTAGTGTTGAAAGTGGCCTCACATGACCTATCAACTATCTCACTCTCTCTAGGTGGTGGTTCACTCACTCCCTCAAAATAGGTGCACTCAAACTCACATATGGTGCAGTCACTCATCTCACTCAAGTGGTGGGGGTGGTGGCTCTCCTCACATGGGAATTGTGGGGCTAGTGGTGAAGTCACTCTCACTCTCAATATGGTGGCACAAGTCACTCAAGTCATCATACGCCGCCGTGGTCGAGGAGAAAATCCCATGCTCAACCATCTCGATGTCGTCATCGTGGATGAAGGCCGAAGATGGCACATCATAACTCGCGCCTCCTAAGATGGAAGCATCATCCTTGCTTGCCACCTTGTCGCTCGCCTCCAAAGCATGGTCCTTGAGGATCTCCGTAGTCGTACTCATCGCCGCACTGTCTTGAAAAAGAGTCATGGAGGACTCGGCATCATCATTTCCACAAAGAGGGATGGCGGTGAAGTCGAACTTGGGAGCATCGTCTTGGAGCTCGTCGGGCTTGGACATCATGGTGGTACTAGCCTCATGCTCGTTCTCATGGAGCTTGGTCGTCGTGAAGTGAGCTTGGGGTGGAGAAGCTTTGGCCTTCATGAGTTCTTGTTCCGCCTTGAGAGGACCAATGTAGTTGTCGTCGAGGGACTTGTAGTTCTCGAGGAAGATCGTCTTGGAGATGTCGTTGTGCAATCCCATCATGAAGTGGAACTTCATCGAAATGAGGTCGTCCACGCCGGCTCATCGCAAGGCAATCTTCATCTCCTTGAAGTACTTGTTGATGGACTTGGATCCTTGGATGGTGTTCTCCAATTTGCGTTGAAGTTGTTCCGTGTAGGTTGGAGGTACGAACTCTCGCCGCAAAGATCTCTTCATCTTGGGCCAACTCATATCGTAGGGCTCCGAAGGTGCGTGAAGCCACCATGTGGACGCGTAGTCGTGGAAGTTCATTGTGGCGCACTTCACTTGATCTTCGGGAGGAACTTGGTGTAGCTTGAGTTAGTCGTCCATCAAACGCTCCCACTCGAGATACTCCTCAGGTTCTTGAGTCCCATAAAAAGGAATTGCATGGTCGATGTAGAGGTCGTAGTAGCTCGTGGAATATGTGGACTTGAGCTTGGGGAGCTTCTCTTGAGCGTAGTCTTGAGGTGCCTGTTGGCGAAGATTCCGTATATCCGAAGGCGAAGATTCCTTGAAGTCGCTTGGCAAAGATGCCAAGGGAGATGGTGAAGTCATTGAGCGGTTGTTGGTGTTGAGCTCTTGACCTTCACGTCTTTGTTGGTGATGGTGTCGATGCCGATGTGATCTTGCCGGAGATGGTAGCTCGGAGGCATGTGCTCTTGAGCGTCTTCTCGAAGATGAGGAAGACCGCTTGTAGGACTTGATGAGGGCTTTGATCTCCTCCATTTGAGCTTGCATCTTGGCGTCGGTGGAGTTTTGCATGGCATCGAACTCGTCGTTGTTGTTGTAGACCGAAGATGAAATGCCTTGCCTATCCATCACTCCAAGAGAAAAATGTGAGTGGTAGAAAGAGAAGAACAAATAAATGTACCTTGACCGAAGTTGAAAGTGGATCAATGATCACTCCAATGTGGACAAGGAAATAGCACAATTGGTACCAATTCTTGTCGGTTTCTCCCACCTACACAAATAAGGCTTATGGTGGAGCTCGGTGAGGATAGTGGCACAAAAATTTGATGCAAAATGTTAGCAAGAGTAAATAAAGTTGAAAGATATTCACAAATTCGCAAGTGTAACAAGTAGACCAATAGCAATATGGGTGGCACACGGAAACGCACACACAGATAGATAATTGGGGTCGTGCAACCAAGGATGAGCACAAAATGTGGAATCCACAGAAAATGCTCGTGTTGCACAACTCAAGAGAGACGCTAGCACGATTGCTCTATAGGCGGATACGACACTTGTGCACAACCTATGAGATGCAAAATGTATGAACTTTCTATCCCAAGTATGCTATATATGTATGATGTTCCGGTGGTATGATCCAAGATGATCGGATATGACAATCTTATGCGATGGAGTATGGTGCTATGGCACTTGCTTACAAGGTCTTTGTTCACTCTTTTTCTTTGCTTAAAAGATTTATTCTTTTTTTTTGTGTATGGCCACTTTGTGAAATGCACAAACCAAGATAGAGATTGTGTATATGCGGGAACAAACTTGAGGCACAAGGGATGATATGATACCGATATGATATGGTATGTATGCAAATGTATGGTGTAGATCACTAATGTGAACAAGTAACATTGCCGGTAATACTCAAATGGCTAGTCTCGATAGGAAAGTAACGCAAAATGGGCTAGGGGTTAACAATGCAATGGCAAGGGAATATACAATGGAGGGATACCACGATACCGAGATGATATGGAGGTTACCGTCCTTGGCGATGATGAGTGGCGGTGATCTTGATGGAGATATCAAGATGATGGTGACTCGTCCCTAAGTAGCCGAAACACCTTAGGAAACGGTAAAACCACGAACTCAAAATCTCAAATGTCAAATGGTGGTATCGGGATGCGGTGGTGGTTGCGGAAGATCAATGGGATTACGGGAATGCAATGATGGGTTTTGCGAGTAGGCAATGCGGAAGTGGAGGGTAAGGTGGTGGAAACCCTAGGAAAAGATGCCAAAATTGTCAAAATTTGATGGAGTCAAATGATGATGGTAGTATTTTTGTGGGAAGGGGGATGTCAAGAGCTTTTCAACGAGCTAAAGAACGTCAAAAACAGACTCCGGATGAATTAGTTATGGACAAAACGGTGAAACGGGGGAGGCTGAAATCCCAGGGGGCGGACATCCAGGGGTGGGGCCGGATATCCGGGGGTCAGTGTCCAGAACCGTGCAGATTTGGTGCTTCAAGAGCCGGATGTCCGGCCCGATGGCCCGGATGTCCGACCCGACGAATCCAGATCTCGTTTGGGACGGAAATTTTCGAATTGGGGGCAGAAATTGATGATTTCGGAGGCAAAATTTGATTAATTTCGTGGATGGAAAGTGAGGAAAAGTGGGGATATGCTAGATCCACTTGAAACCAAGCAAATCTATGGATCAAAATCAAGAAAACTTCGTCAAACCAGCAAATCACAAAAAAAATTGGGGCTATTTTTGGTGGGGATTTTCAAAATTGGGGAAGAACACAACAAAATGGGGCTAGAAAACAAAGAGGGGAGGCTCCGAAATCGTGATCAACGTGGCTCATGATACCAAGATGATGGTATCAAGAGACAAGCTGGCTCTGATCCACGATGATGTAGGGTAGAACCCTAGTGGCCCGATCTTTCACGAAAGGAGCGGATCCCATGATGAACACGAAGAACACGAGGGGGAAAACGAGGGGAAAATCACGAGGGGAACACAAGAGAACACTCAAACCAACAAGAATGATCACACATGCACTAGATCCATGAACACAAAGGAAGATACAAGATCCAAAGTCAACAACGGATGATACAAGAGGCAACCGGTTCTTCTCCGTGAGGAGGTCTTGAATCCACAAGGGGATCTTCCCGTGAGGGGTGTTGAATCCAAGGTGGATCTTCTCCGTAGAGGGGCCGCGGCCTCTCTCGTGGAGTAGATCCAATATGGATGAGCGAAGCTCTATCTCTCAAATGATCTATCACAACGCTAACCCTAAAACGTAGGTGGAAGGGAAGTATATATAGTCTAAGGGGCGAAGGGGTACATGGGCCTCAGCCCACAAGCACTGCACGCAGGCAGGGAGGGGTACATGAGTTCACTGATGTCTTTTCACAAGATGTGCCACAGGGATTACCACCTATCCGAGGGATTGAGCATCAAATTGACTTAATTCCCGGTGCATCATTACCCCACCATGCACGATACCGTACCAATCCAGAGGAGACGAAGGAGATTATGCGTCAATTACAGGAGCTGCTCGACAAAGGTTACATACGCGAATCCCTTAGTCTTTGTGTTGTTCCTATAATTTTAGTGCCGAAAAAGCATGGTACGTCGCGTATGTGTGTTGATTATAGAGGCATTAATAATATTACTATTCGTTATCATCATCCTATTCCTAGTGATGTAGGGTAGAACCCTAATCGCCCGATCTTTCACGAAAGGAGCGGGTCCCGCAAAGAACACGAGTAACACAAAGAGGGGAACGGGGGAAATCACAAGGGGAAACACAAGAGGAACACTCAAACTAACAAGAACAAGTCACACGTGTGCTAGATCCTTGGATACATAGAACGATACACGGTCCACGGACAACTAGAGACGATACAAAAGGGTAACCGGTTCTTCTCCGTGAGGAGGTCTTGATGTTCTTCCCTAAAGAGGGGTCTTGAATCCGCTTCGGGGATCTTCTCCGGTGGAGGCTCGAATCTCCGAGGAGAAGGTAACCAAGTGGATGAGCAAAGCTCTCTCACAAATATGAGCTAAACATTTGCTAACCCTAGAAAGTTGTACGGGATGGATATATATAGTCTAGGGGGTCGAAGGGGTACACGGGCCTAGGCCCATTACTGTGCGCAGATAGGGAGGCTGGACGTTCGGGCGTCGGGCCGGATGTTCGGGCATTCGCGGAGGGTCGGATGTCCGGGCTGTGGAGGCCGGTTGTCTGGGCTGGTGAAGCTGGCGATGTTGCTCTCGGGTTCGGGGGGAGTCCGGATTTCCGGGCAGGGGGCCGGATGTCCGGGACCTCGGGAAGTGTCGGATGTCCGGGCTTGCGGGGCCGGATGTCCGGGGCCTGTAAGCACTTGGTGGTTGAGCAGCTGTAGAGGAAGGCGCTCCAGGGGCCGGATGTCCGGGGCCTTGGCCGAATGTCCGGGGCCTGGGAGATGCTCTTGGCTCCTTCCATTGGTTCTCCTCATCCGTGGACTTGGGGACTTGTCCGTCTTCATGCGCATCTTTGGGAGGACCCTCTTGGTACCTAATCATGCACAACATCTCGGACTTAGGTAGTAGCCATGTCTCATGCATAGAAAGTGGAAGTTCGGAGAGGAGTGAGTTCACCTTATCTTAGATCGCTTTGGCTCGGGCTCGTGTCATTGGTCCAAGTGGTGCCGTTGGAGGTGTGGGTGCGTCCATGGGGATGATCTTGGGATGCTCCGCATCATCTCCCCTCGCTTGGGGATGATCCGTCCTCGGATCGAAATCCTCATCACCATGGTAGGGCGAGAGATCTTTGATGTTGAAGATGTCGCTCACGAAGTACTTGTCACGAGGAATGTCGATCTTGTAAGTGTTGTTGTTGTAGCGTGCAAGCACCTTGAATGGTCCATCCGTGCGTGGTCGAAGTTTGGACTTGCGTTCTTGGGGAAAGTGGTCGTTGCGAAGGTGTAGCCACACGAGGTCTCCAATGTTGAATATCATAGGGTGCTTATTGACGTTTAGCTTGGTCGCAAGGCGTTGTACTTGGCGCTCGATGGTGTTTCTTGTATCTTCATGCACCTTCTAGAAATGGGTCGCTCGTGCACTTGCGTCCAAATTGATTCGCTCTTGGAGTGGTAGAGGTAGAATATCCAATGGTGACAAAGGGTTGAGCCCGTAGACGACCTCGAAAGGGGACTTGCCGGTTATTGAGTGTCTTGCTCGGTTGTAGGCGAACTCGGCGATGGGTAGACACTCCTCCCACTCCTTGATGTTCTTCTTGATGAGTACTCGAAGTAGAGCGGAGAGTGTGCGGTTTGTCATCCCCGTTTGGCCGTCGGACTGAGGATGGTACGCCGTGGAGAAGAGTAGCTTGATTCCGAGCTTGGCGCATAGGGTGTTCCAAAAGTAGCTAAGGAACTTGACGTTGCGGTCTGAGACGATGGTTTTTGGCACACCATGGAGACACAAAATTTCCCTACAAAAGAGATTAGCAACATCAGAAGCATCATCTATCTTGTGGCAAGGAATAAAATGTGCCATTTTTGAGAAACAGTCCACAACGACAAATATGGAATCTTTCCCATTTCGAGTCATAGGCAAACCAAGTACAAAGTCCATGCTAATGTCTTCCCATGGTTGGTAAGGAATTGGTAAAGGCATATAGAGACCATGAGATTGAGCTTTGGACTTAGCTTTGCGACATGTAGAACACCGGTTGGTGAAACAATTGACGTCCCAAAACATCTTTGGCCAAAAGTAGCTCTTCGAGAGCGTGGCGAACGTCTTGTCGCGTCCGAAGTGTCCCATTAAGCCTCCTCCATGCGATTCCTGCAAAAGCACCAAACGAAGAGACGACTCGGGGATGCAAAGTTTGTTAGCTCCCATAAGATAGCCGTCTTTGATGTAATAGCGTTCCCAAGATGTATTCGACAAACACTTGGCATAAGGAGTAGCAAAAGTTGCATCATGCTCATACAAGTCTTTGATATGCTCGAAGCCAATGACATCTAACTCAAGTTGCGTGACAAGCATGCATATGCAGGAAACAACATCTGCTATGATGTTTTCTTTACCCTTGTTGTACTTGACGACACAGGGAAAAGACTCAATAAATTCACTCCATTTAGCATGATGCTTGTTCAACTTCGTTTGTCCCATAAGATACTTAACAGTCTCATGATCGGTATGATTGATAAACTCATGGGGACGAAGGTAATGTTCCCATTCATGCAAAACAGGGACTAAAGCATATAGCTCTTTGTCATAGGTGGGATAATTGAGTTGCGCTCTAGAAAGTTTCTCACTAAAGTAAGCTATGGGGCGCTTCTCTTGCGTTAACCCACCTCCTATGCCATTAGCACTAGCATCGCAATGAATTTCAAAAGTCTTGTCGAAGTTGGGTAACGCAAGCACGGGAGCATGTGTAAGCAAATTCTTAAGCTCATTGAATGCGGTGTCTTGGGATGGTCCCCAAACAAAAGGCGCATTCTTCTTGCTCAAAGCATGCAAAGGCGAAGCAATGGTGCTAAAATCCTTCACAAAGCGATGATAGAAACCTGCAAGACCAAGAAAACTATGCACTTGATGCAAGTTGGTTGGTTGCGACCAAGTCTTAATAGCATTGATCTTGGACTCATGAACATGAACACCCTGAGAAGAAACAACAAAACCCAAGAAAACGAGCTTATCAACACCAAAAAGGCATTTCTCCATATTAGCATAGAGGCACTCTTTTCTAAGAGTTTGCAAAACGGTGCGGACATGGGTGACATGCTCTTTGATAGATTTGCTAAACACAAGAATGTCATCAAAGTAGACCACAACAAATATACCAATGGAAGGGCGAAAGATATGATTCATGAGGCACATAAAAAGTGCCCGGTGCTTCCGAAAGACCCATAGGCATGACTAACCACTCATACAAACCAAACTTGGTTTTGAAGGCGGTTTTCCATTCATCACCCTCTTGTATGCGGATTTGATAGTAACCACTCTTAAGATCAATTTTGGAAAATATAGTTGCACCGCTAAGCTCATCAAGCATATCATCTAGGCGTGGAATGGGATACCTATAGCGAACGGTGATAGCATTTATAGGTCTACAATCGGAGCACACGCGAAAACTACCATCACGTTTTGGCACAAGAATGACCGGAACGTCACAATGTCTCAAACTTTCATGCACATGTCCATGGTCTATGAGATGCTTTACTTGCCTTTGTATTTCTTTTGTTTCATCGGGTTTGACACGTATGGATCTTTGTTCGGAAGAGGTGCTCCGGGGATGAGGTCGATTCGGTTCTCAATGCCTCGTAGAGGAGGTAGACCCGGAGATAGCTCATGGGGGAAAACATCTTGAAATTCCTGCAAAAGAGAAGACAACACTAGAGGAAGAGTGTGAGAAGTGTTACTTTGTGGTGCATTGTCCTTGCACACAAGGACGTAGTGTAGGAGACTAGATGGGTTCTCACACACTTCTCTCATCTCACGTTTGGTGGCAAATAAAACTAGGTTTTTGTTTTCGCTCATCGTGGAGGCACTCAATTTTTGCTTGTGGCGCTTACTATCTTTTTGGTGGCTCGCTCTCTCACTATGATCTCCAAGATGGGTGGCTTGCTTTTCGGTGATCACTTGACTTGGCGACATTGGACGGAGGACGTACTCCTTGCCCTTCATCTTGGAGATGTAGTGGTTCGTTCGGCCGTTGTGTACGACTCCTCTATCGAATTTCCATGGCCGTCCAAGGGGAAGATGACAAACGGTCATTGGAACGATGTCGCACTCCAAGGTGTCTTCGTAGGCGCCGATCTTGAAGGAGACTTGTACTCGGTGCTCGAGTTGGATAGTGCCGGAGTCACTAAGTGATTGCACTTTGTATGGATGTGGATGCTTCATCTTGGGCAATTGGAGCTTGGAGCAAAGTTCTTCACTTGCGAGATTATGACAACTCCCTCCATCGATGATGCCCTTGATGGATCGTCCATTGATGCCGGCCTCGGTGTGGAATATGTGGCATCGTTGGTCTTCTTCTTGGTGATGTTGGAGAGTCAAGACTTTGGAGACAACAAGTGCGGGACTTGAGTCTTCATCACAAAAGACTTGATCTTCTTCATTGTTCACTTGGAGGTGCATGGCGACTTGCTCGAGGGCTTCCATTTCGCCTTCGCTCATGGAGTCATAAGTGCCATCGTTGTTGAAGACCATGGTTCGCTTGTTGGTGCCCTCGTAGGACTTGTGGCCTCGGCATCCGCAAGTGAAACACTTGAAGGAACTCGTCTTGACAGTCTCGTCGGTTGGAGTTGATGATGATGAAGCTCTTGGCCTGAAGTTTCTTGTAGGAGGATGGCTTGTAGGTGATGAAGCTTTCTTGGAAGTCGACTTGTCGATGTTGGAAGTAGAAGGTCTTGTAGTCGGTGTTGGAGTCGTTGAAGCTTGGTTATTGGAGAAGCCGTAGGACATGGATGAGAACTTGGCGTACTTGAAATCATCTTGCACTTGGCGTTCCGCTTTGGTAGATTGGTGCACTAGCTCGATGAGATTTGAGTATGGTTGGAAGTCGGCGATCTTCTTGATAGGGTGATTGAGTCCGTTCAAGAAACGTGCCATTGTTTGCTCATCATCTTCCGTGACATTGGCTCTTATCATTGCAATCTCCATCTCCTTGTAGTATTCTTCAACGCTCTTTGTTCCTTGCTTGAGTTGTTGGAGTTTCTTGAAGAGGTCGCGGTTGTAGTAGGTAGGTACGAAGCGTGATCTCATGACATCCTTCATTTGCACCCAAGTAGTGATGGGTGGTTCACCTCTTGCCTCTCGGCGCTCTATGATTTGTTCCCACCAAATGAGGACATAATCTTGGAACTCAAGGGATGCCATTGCGATCTTCTTCTCTTCTTCAAAATTGTGCAAACGGAAGATCTTGTCAACCTTCAATGCCCATGAAAGGTACTCTTCGGGATCGTTGCTTCCGTTGAACTTGGGCATGGTGAACTTGAGTTTGCCATAACATTGCTCTTCATTGTGTTGGGGTCGGGGATGATGACGCCCATGTTGTTGATGATTGTGCAACTCGTGGTGCTCTTGTCGTGGAGGATCTCCATTGTCTTCATGCTCTTGATTGACTGGTTGTTCTTGGCGAGCTTGTGGAGGAACTTGTCGAGCTCGAGGAGGAACTTGACGATGCATGCGAGCTTGAAATCTTCGTTCTTGAATTTCTTTGTGAAGTGCTTCCTCTTGTTCACGGGTTTGTCAGGTTTGGTGGGCAACGGCTCATCTCGAATTGCGTAGAGTTTGTTGCGCCGCAAGTCCTTGAGCGTCACAGTGTCGTTGTTCTTGACATTGTGCCTTGGCATCTTGAGCATTTTGGTGTAGACGCGCTTGCTCTTCCTCTTCATGTTGGCGTTGTCGTTGTCGTTCTCGTGCTAGCGCAAAGGCCTCTTGAGTTTGACGTTGTCGGCGCTCTTGAGAGTCGGTGTCTCATAGGGGATTGAGGCTTGCTTGACGGTCGGTGTACGGGGCTCGACGAAGAGTGTTCAATGTCGGTGTACTTGAGCCGGAGAGGGTGAAATCAGAGTGGCGGCTTGAACGGCTCCTTCTTGAAGTGGAAGACGAGCGGTTGAGCAACAAAGCACGAATTTCGTCCATCCTTGCATCATTCTCTTGCTTGTGATCGTCGAGCTTGTGGTCGAAGTAGTCCCTTGTATGTTTCTCGGAAAGTCGCAAGTCGGCGGCAAGGTTGTCGATGCGTTCACTCATAGCTTGTTGCTCTTGATGCAAAGCACGTTGTGCACCAAAGAGGTGACTCTTGGTGACGAAGGAGTTCATGTCGTCGTCTTGCTCCATGAAGAGTGGGTTGGTAGAAGTACTTGGCCTATCCATCATTCCAAGACAAATGTGAGTGGTAGAAAGAGAAGAACGAGTACCAAATGTACCTTGACCGAAGTTGAAAGTGGATCGAGGATCACTCCAATGTAGGACAAGGAAATAGCACAATTGGTACGAGTTCCTGTCGGTTTGTCACACCTACACAAGTAAAAGCTTTTGGTGGAGCTTGGTTAGGATGGTGGCACAAAATTTGATGCAATTGTAAGTGAGCTTCAATAATGTTGGAAAAGATTCGCAAGATGCAATGTAACAAGTAGACCAAGCATATAAGGTACACGGAAACACACACGCAAAAAGATAAGTGGGGTTGTGCAACCAAGGGTGTGCCAAAATGTGGAATCCACAAAAATGCTCTTGTTGCACAACACTAGAGAGACGCTAGCACGATTGCACAATAGGCAGATACAAGAACTTGTGCACAACCTACTTAGCAAAAATGTAACGACTTCTATCCCAAATATGTTGTATGCAAGGTGTTTCTATGATATGATCCAAGATGATCGAGTATGACAATCTTAATGTTGTAAGATGCTATGGTTCGTTCTTAAAAGCTCTTTGCTTATCTTTTCTCTTTGCTTAAAAGCTTGGTTGGCTCTTTGATGTTTGAGCTCTGTTCTCATGCAATGCTTGACGGACCAAGATAGCAAATGAGTATGCGATGACAACCTTGTGACACAAGAGATGATACCAATATAGGCAACAATTATGTATGTATGCTATGGGAAGTATGACCACTAATGTGCACAAGTCTCATTGCCAGCAATACTCAATGGCTAGTCTCGATGGGTAAGAAACGCAAAGGAGTAAGGCTATGATGGCTATCAATGTAATGGCAAGAATGCTATGTCCAATACCAAGATGAGGTTACCGGTCTTGCTTCCGGTATGGTGTCAAAATGGTGGCACGAAAACCAAGTCATAGTCAAGGTGGTCGTTGTTGATGACGCGTTCGTGGCGAAGATGAGTGGCGGTGATGTCGATGTCGAACCGTACCTAGATAGCCAAAACACAAAAGGATACGGTACCGCAACTCAAATTCTCAAACCTCGAAGTAGCAATTGTGTTGGAGAGCGAAACGGTCCAAAAATGGTTGTGTTATGCGGAAGTGGTGGAGGTATGCGGAAGTATATATGGTATATGGTGAGTACCGGAACAAAATTTGGTGGAAATTGGGGCGGTGGATGGATATGTGGCTGCAAGGGGCCGGATGTCTGGGTGGAAGGCCGGATTTCCGGTTGGGGCCGGATGTCCGGGCTCTACAGACGGGATGTCCGGGCTCTGGATCCGGGGACGAACGGGATGAACACCGCGTGGGGAGGTTAAATCCGGGCGAAATTCGGAGGAATTGGTGGATGGAAATTGGGGGGGAAAGGATGGGAAGCTAGATCCACTCAAAATAAAGCAAATCCACGGATCCAAACCAACAAAATCTTAACACACCAACAAATCACAAAAAAAATTTGGGGATATTTTTGGTGGGGAATTTTCGAATTAGGACGAAAAACAACAAAACAAGGCTAGAAACACAACGGGGAGGCTCCGAAATCGTGATCAACGTGGCTCTAGATACCAAGATGATGTAGGGTAGAACCCTAATCGCCCGATCTTTCATGAAAGGAGCGGATCCCACGAAGAACACGAGGAACACAAAGAGGGAAACGGGGGAAATCACAAGGGGAAACACAAGAGGAACACTCAAACTAACAAGAACAAGTCACATATGTGCTAGATCCTCGGATACATAGAATGATACACGGTCCACGGACAACTAGGGATGATACAAAAGGGTAACCGGTTCTTATCCATGAGGAGGTCTTGATGTTCTTCCCTAAATAGGGGTCTTGAATCCGCTTGGGGGATCTTCTCCGGTGGAGGCTCGAATCTCCAAGGAGAAGGTAACCAAGTGGATGAGCAAAGCTCTCTCAAAAATATGAGCTAAACATTTGCTAACCCTAGAAAGTTGTACGGGATGGAGTATATATAGTCTAGGGGGGTAGAAGGGGTACACGGGCCTCGACCCTTTACTGTGCCCAGACAGGGAGGCCAGACGTCCGGGCGTCGGGCCGGATGTCCGGGCGTTCGCGGAGGGCCAGAGGTCTGGGCTGTGGAGGCCGGATGTTCGTGCTGGTGAAGCTGGCCATGTTACTCTCGGGTTCGGGGGGATCTGGATTTCCAGGCAGGGGGCCGGATGTCCGGGGCCTCGGGAAGTGTCGGATGTCCGGGCTTGCAGGGCCGGATGTCCGGGGCCTGTAAGCACTTGGTTTTGAGCAGCTGTAGAGGAAGGTGCTCCAGGGGCCGGATGTCCGGGGCCTAGGAGATGCTCTTGGCTCCTTCCATTGGTTCTCCTCATCCGCGGACTTGGGGACTTGTCCGTCTTCATGCGCATCTTCGGGAGGACCCTCTTGGTACCTAATCATGCACAACATCTCGGACTTAGGTAGTAGCCATGTCTCATCCATAGAAAGTGGAAGTACGGAGAGGAGTGAGTTCACCTTACCTTCGATAGCTTTGGCTCGGGCTCGTGTCATTGGTCCAAGTGGTGCGTTGGAGGTGTGGGTGCGTCCATGGGGATGATCTTGGGATGCTCCGCATCACCTAGGCTAGATGACATGCTTGATGAATTGAGTGGCTCTACAGTATTCTCCAAAGTTGATTTGCGTAGTGGATACCATCAAATTCGTATGAAATTGGGAGATGAATGGAAAACAACATTTAAAACTAAGTTTGGATTATATGAGTGGTCAGTCATGCCTTTTTGGTTAACTAATGCACCTAGTACTATCATGAGGTTAATGAACGAAGTTTTACGTGCTTTCATTGGACGATTTGTGGTAGTCTATTTTGATGATATACTGATTTATAGTAAATCTTTGGAGGAACAATTGGAACATTTACGTGCTATTTTTATTGCTCTACGTGATGCACATTTGTTTGGTAACCTTGGAAAGTGCACCTTTTGCACCGAACGAGTATCTTTTATTGGCTATGTTGTTACTCCACAGGGAATTGAAGTTGATAAAGCAAAGATTGAAGCTATTGAGAGTTGGCCACAACCCCAAACAGTCACACAAGTGAGGAGTTTCCTTGGCCTCGCTGGTTTCTATAGGCGTTTTGTGAGAGATTTCAGCACCATTGCTGCACCTCTCAACGAACTTACAAAGAAGGATGTGCCTTTTGTTTGGAGTACCGCACAGGAAGAAGCCTTCACGGTATTGAAAGATAAGTTGACACATGCTCCTTTACTCCAACTTCCTGATTTTAATAAGACTTTTGAGCTTGAATGTGATGCTAGTGGAATTGGATTAGGAGGTGTGTTATTACAAGATGGCAAATCTGTTGCATACTTTTCTGAAAAATTGAGTGGGCCTAGTCTGAATTAGTCTACTTATGATAAAGAATTATATGCTCTCGTTTGAACTTTAGAGACATGGCAACATTATTTATGGCCTAAAGAATTTGTTATACATTCTGATCATGAATCTTTGAAACATATTAAAAGTCAAGCTAAACTGAATCATAGACATGCTAAATGGGTTGAATTCATTGAGACTTTCCCTTATGTTATTAAGAACAAGAAGGGTAAAGAAAATGTTAATGCTGATGCATTGTCTCGTCCCTATACTATGCTTTCACAACTTGACTTCAAAATATTTGGTTTGGAGATCATCAAAGATCAATATGTGCTTGATGCTGATTTTAAAGATGTAATGCAGAATTGTAAAGAACGAAGAATGTGGAACAAGTTCGTTGTTAATGATGGATTTGTGTTCCGTGCTAACAAGCTATGCATTCCAGCTAGCTCCGTTTGTTTTTTGTTGTTGCAGGTGGCACATGGAGGATGACTAATGGGACACTTTGGCATGAAGAAGACGGAGGATGTACTTGCTACACATTTCTTTTGGCCAAAGATGAGACGGGATGTTGAGCATTTTGTTGCTCGCTGCACTACATGTCAAAAAGCTAAGTCACGACTCAATCCTCATGGTTTATATATGCCCTTGCCTATACCTAGTGTTCCTTGGGAGGATATATCTATGGACTTTGTTTTAGGTTTACCTCGAACAAAGAAGGGGAGGGATAGCATATTTGTTGTCGTGGATAGGTTTTCGAAAATGGCACACTTTATACCATGTCATAAAAGCGAGGATGCTGTTAATGGTGCTGATTTGTTCTTTCGTGAAATTATTTGCTTGCATGGTGTGCCAAACACTATTGTTTCAGATCGTGATACTAAATTTCTTAGCCACTTTTGGAGATGTTTATGGGCTAAGTTGGGGACTAAGCTTCCTTTTAGTACTACTTGTCACCCCCAAACTGATGGACAAACTGAAGTAGTCAATAGAACATTGTCTACTATGCTTAGGGCTGTTTTGAAGAATAACAAGAAAATATGGGAAGAATGCTTGCCTCATATTGAATTTGCTTATAATCGTTCATTGCATTCTACTACTAAGATGTGCCCTTTTGAAATTGTGTATGGTTTCCTACCTCTTGCACCTATTGATTTGTTGCCTCTTCCATCTTCGGAGAAGGTTAATTTTGATGCAAAAGAACGTGCTGAATTGATTATAAAAATGCATGAGTTAACTAAGGAAAACATTTAGCGTATGAATGCTAAATATAAACTTGCTGGAGATAAGGGTAGAAAACATGTTGTGTTTGCACCTGGAGATCTTGTTTTGTTACATTTGCGTAAGGATAGATTTCCTAATTTGCAAAAATCAAAGATAATGCCACGTGATGATGGTCCTTTTAAGGTGTTAGAGAAAATAAATGATAATGCATATAAACTTGAGCTGCCTGCAGATTTTGGGGTAAGTCCCACTTCTAACATTGCAGATTTGAAGCCTTATTTGGGTGAGGAAGATGAGCTTTCGTCGAGGATGACTTCATTTCACAAAGGGGAGGATGATGAGGACATCAATACCATTGTTACACCCACAGCTCCTGCTGCTATACATACTGGACCAATTACTAGAGCTCGCGCACGCCAATTAAATTATCAGGTACTTTCGTTTCTTGGTAATGATTCTAATGTTCATGAGAATATGATGCTGCCTAAATTGGACACATTTGTTTTGCTTACAAATGAAGGGCCTGGCACGGATAAGAGGGATGAACACTGGAGCAAGACCAAGCATGGAGATGATGGCATGCGCAAGGGGATCAAGAACGGAGTTACAAGTGATGATTTCAGGACTCTGAAGCCACCATAATGAGTGCATGAAGCATGGGACGAAGTATACAAGATGCCACTTCATAAATTTCGTCGAGAGGCTATTCTAGGTGCTACGTCACCTTATTACTGGGCCAGGCCCATGTATTTTCGAAATATTTAAGTATAGGCTGTTTTTAGAGTTCGTATGTGTGGGGAAACAAGAGTTAGGGTTGATTTCGGACCCCTCCTCCAAGGGCCACGAAATTCGCCCCTCTTCCTCCATATATATAGCCCTTAGGGCGTCGTTTAGACTTTGGGTTTTGTTTAGATTAAAAGTTCGCCATAGCTGCAACTTCGCGTACTTCGTTTGTGTCCAACGACCAGACCAAGACGTCATAGAACCCCACCTTTGATCAATAGAGCTTTCCTCTTATATTCACATTATCCAGATTGCAATCTTAGTTTCTTGCTTGTTCTTTGTTTGCCTGCAAGAAATAGACCTTCGTGGTCAGGTTGTGATTTAAGGTAGAACCCTAATCGCCCGATCTTTCATGAAAGGAGCGGAATCCCGCGATGAACACAAAGAACACAAATGGGAAAACGAGGGAAACACAAGGGAAAATGGAGAGGAACACTCAAACCAACAAGATAGTTACATACGTGCCAGATCCCCGAATACATAAAGTAAGATACACGATCCACGATCAACTAGGGACGATACACGGTAACCGGTCTTCTCCGTGAGGAGGTCTTGATGTTCTTCCCTAAAGATGGGGCTTGAATCCGCTTGGGGAATCTTCTCCAAGGAGGTGCGATCTCCGAGGAGAAGGTAACCAAGTGGATGAGCAAAGCTCTCACACAAACATGAGCTATCTCTTTGCTAACCCTAAAACGTAGGTAGGAGAAGAGTATTTATAGTCTAGGTGATGAAAGGGTACACTGGCCTCGGCCCAAGTCGCTGCGTGCAGGCAGGGCCGAAAGTTCCGGGCACCGGAGGTTCCGGGGAGGGTCCGGCCTAACCCGAGAGTTGGTGCGGGTGGAGCTAGTTTGGCATCCCGGGGACGGAAGGTCTGGGCTGGCCGGAGGTTTCGGGTGTCGGAAGGTCCGGGATGGGTTCCGGGCTAACCAGAGAGTTGGCACACCTAGGCTGGTCGAAAATGTCAGAGGCCAAAAGCTCTGGGTCGGCCGGAGGGTCCGGGGGCCGGAAGTTCCGGGCTCTAGCTGGAGGTTCCGGGCGGTCCAGAGTGTTAATGCCTGTCTCTTGTTCTACAGCCCTCAGCTCCGTGCCTTGAGCATTGTACCTGATCACACATAGCATCTCGGACTTAGGCAGTAGCCATGTCTCACTTGAAGAGGAGGGATACTCAAGTAGGAGTGATGTCACCTCGGATTGAATAGCACGCGCCCTAGATCTTGTCATGGGCCCACTTGGAGCTTGGATAGTTGAGGTGGTGTCCATGGGGATGATCGTGGAATGCTCCGCATCATCTCCCCTCCCTTGGGGAAGATCCATCCTCGGATCGAATTCTTCATCACCATGGAAGGGAGAGAGATCTTTGATGTTGAAGATGTCGCGCATGTTGTACTTGTTGCGCGGGAGGTCGATCTTGTAAGCGTTGTCGTTCTAGCGTGCGAGCACCTTGAAGGGTCCATCCGCTTGTGGTCAAAGCTTGTACTGGTGTTCTTGTGGAAATCGGTCCTTGCAAAGGTGTAGCCACATGAGATCACCAATGTTGAAGACCATAGGTTGCTTGTTGATGTTGAGCTTGGTCGCAAGGCGTTGTACTTGGCGCTCGATGGTGTTTCTTGTATCTTCATGCACCTTCTTGAGATGTGTCGCTCGTTCACTTGCATCCAAATTAATGCGCTCTTGGAGTGGTAGGGGAAGAATGTCCAATGGTGACAATGGGTTGAAACCGTAGACGACCTCGAAAGGGGACTTGCCGGTTGTTGAGTGTCTTGCCCGATTGTAGGAGAACTCGGCGATAGGTAGACACTCCTCCCACTCCTTGATGTTCTTCTTGATTAGTACTCGAAGTAGAGCAGAGAGTGTGCGGTTGGTCACCTCCTTTTGGCCGTCGGTTTGAGGATGGTAAGCCGTGGAGAAGAGTAGCTTGATTCCGAGCTTGGCGCATAGGGTCTTCCAAAAGTAGCTAAGGAACTTGACGTTGCGGTCCGAGACGATAGTCTTTGGCACACCATGTAGATGCAATATTTCCCTGTAAAAGAGATTAGCAACATGTGAAGCATCGTCTGTCTTGTTGTAAGGAATGAAATGTGCCATTTTATAGAAACGGTCCACGACGACAAATATGGAATCTTTTCCATTTCGAGTCCTAGGCAAACCAAGTACAAAGTCCATGCTAATGTCTTCCCATGGTTGGTATGGAATTTGTAGAGGCATATAGAGGCCATGAGGTTGAGCTTTGGACTTAGCTTTGCGACATGTAGAGCATCGGTTGGTGAAACGATTGACGTCCCAAAACATCTTGGGCCAAAAGTAGTCCTTCGAGAGCGTGGTGAACGTCTTGTCACGTCCGAAATGTCCCATTAAGCCTCCTCCATGGGATTCCTGCAAAAGCAACAAACGAAGATATTCTTTGTTAGCTCGCATAAGATATCCATTTTTGATGTAATAGCGTTACCAAGAGGTGTGCGACAAACACTTGTCATAAGGAGTAGCAAAAGTTGCATCATGCTCATACAAGTCTTTGATATGCTCGAAGCCAGTGACATCTAACTCAAGTTGTGTAAGAAGCATGCATATGCGGGAAAGAGCATCCGCTACGATGTTTTCTTTACCCTTAATGTACTTGATGACATAAGGAAAAGACTCAATTAATTCACTCCACTTAGCATGATGCTTGTTCAACTTGGTTTGGCCCTTAAGATACTTGAGAGTCTCATGATCGGTATGAATGATAAACTCACGAGGACGAAGGTAATGTTCCCATTCATGCAAAACGCGGACTAAAGCATATAGCTCTTTGTCATAGATGGGTTAATTGAGTTGCGCTTCAGAAAGTTTCTCACTAAAGTAAGCTATGGGGCGCTTCACTTGTGTTAACACACCTCCTATGCCATTACCACTAGCATCGCAATGAATCTCAAAAGTGTTGTCGAAGTTGGGTAAAGCAAGCACGGGAGCATGAGTAAGCAAATTCTTAAGCTCATTGAATGCGGTATCTTGGGATGGTCCCCAAACAAAAGGCACGTTCTTCTTGCTCAAAGCATGTAAAGGCGAAGCAATGGTGCTAAAATCCTTCACAAAGTGACGATAGAAACCCGCAAGGCCAAGAAAACTACGCACTTGATGAAGGTTGGTTGGTTGCGGCCAAGTCTTAATAGCATTGATCTTGGACTCATCAACATGAACACCCTTGGAAGAAACAACAAAACCCAAGAAAACGAGCTTATCAACACCAAAAAGGCATTTCTCCATATTAGCATAGAGGCGCTCTTTTCTAAGAGTTTGCAAAATGGTGTGGACATCGGTGACATGCTCTTTGATAGATTTGCTAAACACAAGAATGTCATCAAAGTAAACCACAACAAATATACTAATGTAAGGGCGAAAGACATGATTCATAAGGCGCATAAAAGTGGCCGGTGCTTCCGAGAGACCCATAGGCATGTAACCACTCATACAAACCAAACTTGGTTTTGAAGGCGGTTTTCCATTCATCACCTTCTTGTATGCGGATTTGATAGTAACCACTCTTAAGATCAATTTTTGAAAACATACTGGCGCCGCTAAGTTCATCTAGAATATAATCTAGGCGTGGAATGGGATACCTATAGCGAATGGTGATAACATTGATAGGTCTACAATCGAGCACATGCGAAAGCTACCATCATGTTTTGGCACAAGAATGACTGGTACGACACAAGGGCTCAAACTTTCACGCACATGTCCATGGTCTATGAGATGCTTTACTTGCCTTCGTATTTGTTTGGTTTATTCGGGGTTGATGCGGTAGGGAGCTTTGTTCGGAAGCGGTGCTCCGGGGATGAGGTCGATGCGGTGCTCAATGCCTCAGAGTGGAGGTAGTCCCGGAGGTAGCTCGTCGGGGAAAACGTCGTGAAATTCCTACAAAACAGAAGACAACACTAGAGGAAGAGTGTGAGAAGTGTTAGTTTGTGGTGCATTGTCCTTGCACACAAGGACGTAGTGTAGGACACTTGATGGGTTCTCACACACTCCTCTTATCTCACTTTTGGTGGCAAATAAGACTAAGTTCTTCTTTTCGCTCATCGTGGAGGTGTTCGATTTGGGCTTGTGGCGCACACTCTCTTTTTGGTGCCTCGCTCTCTCACTATTCTCTCCATGATGGGTGGCTTGCTTGAAGATGTAGTGGTTCATTCGGCCGTTGTGGACGACTCCTCTATCGAATTGCCATGGCCGTCCAAGTAGAAGATGACAAACGGACATTGGAACGATGTCACACTCCAAGGTGTCTTCGTAGGCGCCGATTTTGAAGGAGACATGTACTCGGTGCTCGAATTGGATGGTGCTGGAGTCGCTAAGCCATTACACTTTGTATGGATGGGGATGCTTCGTCTTGGGAAATTGAAGCTTGGAGAAAAGCTCTTCGCTTGCGAGATTATGACAACTTCCTCCATCGATGATGACCTTGATGGATCGTCCATTGATGCCGGCCTTGGTGTGGAATATGTGGCATCTTTGGTCTTCTTCTTGGTGATGTCGGAGGGTCAAGACTTTGGAGACAACAAGTGCGGGACTTGATTCTTCATCTCAGAAGACTTGTTCTTCTTCCTTATTCACTTGGTGGTGCATGGCGACTTGCTCAAGGGCTTCCATTCGCCTTCACTGATGGAGTCATAAGTGCCATCGTCGTTGAAGACCATGATTCGCATGTTGGTGCACTCATAGGACTTGTGGCCTCGGCCTCCGCAAGTGAAACACTTGAAGGAACTCATCTTGACGGACTCATCGGTTGTGGTTCATGATGATGAAGTTCTCGACTTGAAGTTGCTTGTAGTAGGATGGCTTGTAGTTGACATAGCTTTCTTGGAAGTCGACTTGTCAATGTTAGTATAAGATGGCTTTGTAGTCGGTGTTGGAGTCGTTGAAGCTTGGTTGTTGGAGAAGCCGTAGGACTTGGATGAGAACTTGGCATTCTGCTTTGGTAGCTTGGTGCACTAGCTCGATGAGATTTGAGTATGGTTGGAAGTCGGCGATCTTCTTGATGGGATGATTGAGTCCATTCAAGAAGCGTGCCATTGTTTGCTCATCATCTTACGTGACATTGGCTCTTATCATTGCAATCTCCATCTCCCTCTAGTATTCTTCAACGCTCTTGGTTCCTTGCTTGAATTGTTGGAGTTTCTTGAAGAGGCCGCGGTTGTAGTAGGTAGGTACGAAGCGTGCTCTCATGACATCCTTCATTTGTGCCCAAGTAGTGATGGGTGGTTCACCTCTTGCCTCTCGGCGCTCTATGATTTGTTCCCACCAAATGATCACACAGTCTTGGAACTCAAGGGATGCCATTGCGATCTTCTTCTCTTCTTCATAATTGTGCAAACAGAAGATCTTGTCAGCTTTCAATGCCCATGAACGGTAATCTTCGGGGTCGTTGCTTCCGTTGAACTTGGGCATGGTGAACTTGAGCTTGCCGTAGCGTTGCTCTTCATTGTGTTGGGGTCGGGGATGATGACGCCCATGTTGTTGATGATTGCTCAACTCGTGGTGCTCTTGGCGCGGAGGGTTGTCAACCACGTGTTGCTCTTGTCGTGCGGGATCTCCATTGTCTTCATGATCTTGAGGAACTGGTTGTTCTTGGCGTGCTTGTGGAGGAGCTTCTCGAGCTCGAGGAGGAACTTGACGGTGCACGCGAGCTTGATAAATCCTCTCGTAGACTTCTTCGCGAAGTGCTTCGGCATGTTCACAAGCTTGTCGGCCTCAGTCGGCTACGGCTCGACTTGAATCGCGTAAAGCTCGTTGTGCCTCAAGTGCTTGAGTGTCACGGAGTTGTTGTTCTTGACGTTGTGCCTCGGCATCTTGTGCATTTTGGTGTAGACGCGCGCACTCTTCTTATTCATGTTGTCGTTGTCGTTGCCGTTCTCATGCTAGCGCAAAGGCTTCTTGGGTTTGACGTCGTCGGTGCTCTTGCGAGTCGGTGTCTCATAGAGGACTGAGGCTTGCTTGATGCTCGTTGCGCACGGCACGGCAAAGAGTGTTCGATGTCGGTGTACTTGAGCCGGAGAGGGTGATGTCGGAGTGGCGACTTGAACAGCTCCTTCTTGAAGTGGAAGAAGAGCGGTTGAGCAACAAAGCGCGAATGTCGTCCATCCTTGCATCATTCTCTTGCTTGTGATCATCGAGCTTGTGGTCGAAGTAGTCCTGTCGTGGGTTTGTCACGGCAGATGTCCTTGTGAAAGGACTTAGTCGTGGAGCCATCACTACGGGTTAGCTCAAAGGGGTTAAATCGAACAAGGGGACACTGGGATTTTATACTAGTTCGGCCCCTTCAAGGAAGGTAAAAGCCTACGTCTAGTTGCAATTGGTATTGCTAGGGTTTCGAAGGCCAGGGAGCGAATCCGCTTTGTCTGGCTCTCGAGTTGTTGTCTGTCCCTAAACCACGGCCGGGTCGTCCCTTTATATACATAGGTTGACACCCGCCGAGCTACAGAGTCCCGAAGATGGATCATAAACGTATCCGGTTCGGTCTCTATCCTTCCTATCTTATAATACAAGTTACATGACTAGGTCGGTTTACATTTACAAGCTTTAACCAGCCTTTTGGGCCTTGGTCCTTCATGAAGCGCCATCATCCTTGCATCTTCACGGGCTTCTAATCTTCAAGGAGTTAACCCGACTACACAAGGACGGTTTACATCCAGTAGTAATATCCCCAACATTAGGCCTCAGATTGGTTTGAACCTGTTCATGTCAATCTTCTACACTTAGAAAATTCTTCCCTCATATCTTCACCTTGATCTTGTAAACTGCCGTGACGTCATACTTCCAGTTTATGATAAACCGCCCTGACATCATCTATCTGTTGATGTCGACGATTACCTTCATTTAATGTGTATTCAGTCACCGAGGTGACACTTTTATTAATTTATCCATTTTTGGGATCCTCGATTCTCGCAATTGCCGTTTTATCGATTTGCCTTATAAATAGGGGCAGAGGACCCCTTTCTTTTCTTTCCGCTACCCATTCATCTCTTCTTCTTCCTCTCGACGACCCCGCACTCGAGCGCCGCCGTCATCTTCAGACCTCGCCTCTTCTTCACCGTCGATCGCTGCATCAACCTGTTTGCACCAGAGTTCCACAGCGCCCTTCCGCTGCTTCCACGGTGACAATAAGTCCTTTCCCCCTTCTTTCCTAGATCCATTAGGGTTTCATTGCTCTTCGCTGTTCTTGAGGTTCATCAGAGCTTTCGGTGTTGTTCTTCTTTGGCCTTTAGGTGAACACTTTGTACCTGACGTACTCCTTGTCGTAGCTAATCTTCTGCTATCACCACAAACCCTTATGCGCAAAGAACTGATCTAGTCCTTCATAAGTTGCTTCGGTTCTTCACCCTTTCTAGATCCAATTATTTTTACTTTTCTATCTTATCTTAGATCCGAAAATTCTACATACCTCTGTGAAATCTGTTTCTCCTCACACCATCATATGCGATTTAATTTTGTATAAGCAATCTATACCATTAGCCCTCTGATAAACCGGAAGAGCCTTTTACCTCCATAATTATGTTCCGGTTTGACAGTGTCTGAGTACCCCTGTCGTGGTACTACCTTTTATGCATTGTTGCATTGATCTCCGGTTTATGCCATGTCACCTATCAGTGCATATTTTACCCCCTTGCATCTTGTATGTTATCCTGTGTGATTTATAAACCGGCCTTTTCTTTCTAGCTCGTTTGTTCCACGATGGCCAAGAAATTCACCGCTTGCAACTAGGCTCATTCCCCGGTCACAGAGGAACAATTGAATGATATGGTCAGCATTGGCACTTTGGCTAAGAAAACTGAAATCAAATGGCGAGTTCCAGGAATAGAAAATCATCCAACCCCAAGGCAGGGTGAGGTGGTTGTCTTTGTTGACCACATAGGCCATGGCTTCAAACCGCCAGGGTCAAAGTTTTACCGAGATGAGCTTGCTAGCTTCCAACTTCATCCTCAAGATATTGGTCCCAACTCGTTCTCCAATTTATGCAACTTCCAGGTCTTCTGTGAAGTATATTTACAAGAAGAACCAACCACTGAGCTGTTTCGGGACTTCTTTCATTTAAACCGGCGCACAGAATTTGTAAATGGCCCTAACACTGAACTTGGGTCTGTCTCAATTCAAAAGCGAAAAGAGGTTGAATTTCCTCATGCCAAATTGCACAGCCATCCAAAGGAATGGAACGAAACTTGGTTTTATTGCAGAGATACATCCCCTAAAGATGAAAATCCCCTCCCCGGCTTTCGTGATCACAGACTATCCAACACCCATCCAATGCCACAACGATTGAGTTCTTCAGAAAGGGCGAAATATGCCCCTCAACTCGCCAAACTCTGGGCCTTTATGGTGAACGGTTTAACAGGTGTGGACTTTGTGCGCTGTTGGATATCCTGGAGTATCTTGCCACTAAGCCGGTGTTCCAGTTTAATGTGTGAATATACCGGTGAGGTTGACGACCCTCAACGCTGTTGCAACCTTCAATTATCTGAGGAAGAAGTCACTGAAGGTGTAAAGAAAATTCTGAATGAATCGGAACTGGCCTGTAGTCAAACCAGTCTGAGTCCCTTCTATGCAAAGAACAAACCGCCTGCTGTAAGCATTATACTTCCTTTTCATCTCTAATGTTTTTAGCTTATGCAACCTGTAATCCTTATTCTGTGTATGTAGGGTGATGACCCCTTCTGGAAACGGAAAACCATAGAGAAAGTGGCAAAGCCGACTGGGGATAAAGTGGTCAAGCCATCCCGCCCCAAAACCAAAGCCGTAAAACGGACGTCAAAACGGAAAATGGCTGACCGGATCAACATGGAGCTTGATGATGACACTGATGATCCAAAAGTTGAGGTAGAACTTGACTCACTTGGCTCTCTTTTCATGCATCTCATTAACAATGATCTTCCTCAGGAGGACACAGAAGCTAGTCAAGCTGATGATGTAGAGGTAATTACCCTTTCCTCCAGTTCAGACTCTATGCCAACACAAAAAACTCGCCAAGCAGTCCAGAAAGTAAGCTTTTCTCATCCTCTTGCTCACTTGGATCCAACATTTATTTTGAAAACTCAGCAGCATGAAGCTCACCGGACAACCTGGCACAGTGGCCAGCAAGTCACTTCAGCCGGTTTACCTCATACCCCGGTTCGGAAGCGCCGGTCTGAGGTCTCTCCTACTTCTGACCATTCTTACCCTAAGGCAGGTTATTTCAGACAGCCTCTTAATCCGTCCGATTCAAATTATCAAGTGACACCTCCTTCATCTTCTGGTGAATCGACAGCAACTCAACTCCCCCCTTTGAAAACAGTGGCTGAATAAGTTGTAAAAACCTTTCCTTCCAATGCATCATAAATCCTTTGAATATGATGTTAATCCTCTTTTATTCTGTTTGCAGGGCCAAAGCCAGACCTAGTAAGAAAGCTCGGGTCACCAATCCGCCCGAAGACCCGGTCGCCGAAGAAGAAGAACCAAGAGGTGAACCGGAACAAACTTGTGAACCGGAAGGCCCTCATCCTGAAGCTACTTCTGATGACCCGCCCCTTGAAGGGCAAAATACTGATGAGCCAACAGACACTGAGCCTGCCGCGCCCGATGCTGAACCGATAGAACCAAACCGGGCTGGTCCGGTGAAAGATGCTGAAATTCCAATATCACCAACCAAAATCCCTGAAGGCCAAGGTGATGACGTTATTATTACTGGAATAGGCCATAGCTCTCCTGGCCATCCTGTAGTTTTGGCTCAACATAGTGCCAAAGAAGAGCAGGCTGCTAGAGAAAAAGGCAAATGGAGCAGTGATTTGGCAAGTTATGCTCATCTCAACGCAGAGGAGCTTCACTCTGGCTTCTTGAATCGCTTGCATGCAAACCGGGATTATGAAGCCGGTTTGGTAAATTTGATGAAGGAGCGATATGAGGTATCTTCTTCCTCGTTTGTATCTTGATTCATAGTCTGAAAATGCTAGCCCCAATAGCCCCCAAGGGCTGGGTTATAATGTGAATCATAACCTGGGTCTTCGTAGCACTTTAAGCCATTGATAAGAACTAGATTTACCATTTAGCAAATATATAGCTTTCTGCCGCGTATCCCCCAAAGGCCGGTTTAACTCTAGCAAGTTAATCCGTGTTTTAATACATGCATCCATTTTTGAATCAACATACATTAGCCCCCAAGTGTCAAGGATAATGTTTACATTGTTCTGGAGACTTGTATAAACTATAGCAATTTCGAGCAAATAGGCATTAGCCCCCAAGTACGAAGTGCATAGCCTGTTATGTGATTTGCACTTAAAATATGTACGTATCCTGTCATTTGATATATCTTCAATGTTTGCAGTCTAATCTGAGGAATAAAGAGGCCCGAAACATTGATTTGCAAAACAATGTGAAGTCCCAACAAGAAGAAGCCACCAAAACCAAAGAGGAGCTGATAAAAGCCCTATCCGCCATGGAAAAACTCAAAGAATCTTTCAACAAAGATCGTGGTGAATGGGAGATCAAGAAATCCGGTTTAATAAAGAGTGCCGAAGACACCAAGGCTGCCTTGAAACCGGTTGCGGAGGAACTGGCTGGTTTGAAACGGCAAATTAACGCCATGACTTCTGCAATCTTTGGTAAGTGTGTCCTTTATTTATTTGGTATAACTTGTGGAACCTTACCTTTGACCAGAATGCTGATGTTAAACCGTGGCAGGCACCCGGATTGCTCATCTTGGAACAGATATGCGCATGAAGCTCAAAGCGGCATATACGTTGGTTGAACAACTATACTCTGGGTCTCAGCGGGCTATTTGCACGGCAGCTTACAACAAACCGGCCCCAAATTTGATTAAAGAAACACTTGAGAAGTTGGCCATGTTACCAGCCCGTATTGCCGAATTGAAGAGGGTAGCTGCCAGGTCCGGAGCTTTAACCGCACTTATTCGAGCCAAAGCCTGGATTCCAGACCTTGAAGCGGATGATATCATTAAAGGATATCCAGGTGTGAAGGAAGACGGTTCAAACTTTGATAATGATGACCTCCGGCGGCTGACCAAACAGATGCGGCCAGTAGCCAACAAAGTGGCCGATGATACAGACTTATCCCATTTTCAACCGATTTATGATGCTGAAGGGAAAAGACAACCGGCCGACATCCATGAACTTGAACAACTTGTGCCTCCGATTCGTAAGCACACTTATGTCCCTGATATCAACCCCTCCAATCTTACCCATGAGGAAGCAGTATTTCAAGCTTCAACTGGACTCGATTGGTCGACGGTTGATTTCCAGCGTCTGGGGAGGGATGAAGAAGTGCCCACACCAACTGACCCTCAACCATCAAACCATCCAGATGAAGCGTCTTAAACCGGTCGACGGTTTACTGGCTACTGTGTGCCGACTTTGTGAAAAACAATTATGCCATTGGAGCCGCTTTGAAAACTTCTTATAATAAGATAGCCAAAACTCCGTTATTTGCCATGCCATCGAGCATGTTTTGTAATGCCTCATGACGACTTTTTCCACCTTTTGAGATATATTTATACATAACCCATGATGAATTGTGTTCCTGGGTACAACAACTCAAAAGTAGCTAGCGGTTTACCGCTAGACGGGTCATAATGTCCAGGAAGTGTATAAGACATAGATGAAATAATCAAAGTGTTTGTACAAAAAAGCAATATACATAACATGCCTCATTGGCTGACCAACGGTGTATATGGCAAAGGTGTTAATACCAATCCGGAACGTTGATAACCCCATCCTTGTAATGCCGGTCTATATACTAAACCGGACCGGGATAACTACCGGGTTTTCTTTATAACACTGGTGATCTAGTCAAACAAGACCGGGTCAACAAACACCGGTTTGTAATTGATCATGTGCCGACAACTTGTAGTTGAAAAGCAAGCCGGGTCAAGGACGCCGGTTTATCAAAAAATACTAATGAACTTCAACAAATAAAACTCAAAGAGGAAAATACGCAAGGCTTTTTACGAGTTGCCAGGCTCCAAATCGAGGCTTTTCATGGGCTGCCAGGCCACTGAGTTAAACCATTTAACAAAGCCTTTTAAGATGGGCCTCCAATTAACCAATCATCATTTTAACTTTGACAAGTTCAGGGTCTATAAAAGATTGACATGTCAAACGTTCAATGGGTCATACCAGGATTATCTGGACAGGAGTGGCTTACTTGATGAAGGCAGGTTAACCCGTGTTTTTAGGTGAATACACCAGGCTTCCAAGCCGTGGCTTGATAGCCAATTACAAGGGGCCTTTCAAACTCTTTGTTGCTTTGCAAAAAGAGCCCCCAAGTAACTTTGTGAGCTGTGCTCAGTGTGTACCCATGTTTGAGTCTATGCTTTGTGCGACACTCTCTTTGGCTCCACATATTTTTCCTTTGTGGCCTAAATGCCTATCAAGAGGTTTAGCTATGGTGTGATAACAACCAAGCCCCCTAGTGATATCCCTTCGTGGCTTCAAAACCGATCAAGAGGTGTAGCTGTAGTTCAAATATGACCAAGCCCCCTAATGATATTCTTTATATCCGTGCAACTGCTAAGACCGGATTAATAAAACTCCGCTTTGTCAGTTTACTTGTATAACACACACAGGATGTAAAAAGAACAAATACCCCGCTTATAACGGAGGCTCCAATTTATTATATGATATATACACTGTCATAAATATGTATAGATGAAGAGCCTATGGCTTCAAGTATAGTAAGGCCGAAGGAGAGCTATGTTCCATGGCCGCTTGGTCTCCTCCTCCGATTGACTTGAGTCTTTATGCTCTCGAACATCAATGAGGTAGTAAGATCCGTTGTGCAGATTTTTGCTGACCACAAAGGGTCCTTCCCAAGGTGGGGATAACTTGTGCATATCAGTCTAATCCTGGATGAGCCGGAGCACCAAATTGCCTTCTTGAAAAGTTCTGGTTTTAACCCGGCGGCTGTGATAACGTCGGAGATCTTGTTAATAAATTGCCGATCGTGCTGCTGCAAGATCATGCTCTTCATCCAATAGGTCCAGAGAATCCTGACATGGCTTCTCATTCTCAGCTTCAGCACAAGCTGTCACACGAGGCAAGTCGTGACGGATGTCACTAGGAAGAACAGCCTCCGCTCCATAAACCATGAAGAAAGGTGTGTAACCCGTAGACCTATTGGGTGTGGTGTTGATGCTCCATAACATAGAAGGTAGCTCCTCAACCCAACAACCCGATGTCCGCTTCAAGGGAACCATCAGCCTGGGTTTGATACCTCGTAAAATTGCTTGATTTGCCCTTTCTGCTTGACCATTAAACTGGGGGTGAGCCACCGACACTAGATTGAGCTGGATGTGCTCACGTTGACAAAATTCTTCCATCTCCCCCTTATCTGTTATAATGCTGTGTGGAAAACCAAACTGGAATATCACCTTTTTGATGAATTGAACCGTCATGGCTGCATCACACTTGCTGACTAGCTCTGCCTCCACCTATTTGGTGAATTTATCAACTGCTAGTAACAGGTGGGTCTTTTTGTCTTTAGATCGCTTGAAGGGTCCAACCATATCAAGCCCCCAAGTTGCAAACGGCCATGTAATTGGAATCATCCGCAACTCTTGAGCCGAAATGTGCGCACGGTGGGCGAATTTTTGACACCAGTCACACCTCTTGACTAAATCTTCCGCATCAGCATGCACCGTCAACCAGTAAAAACCGTGGCGAAAAGCTTTAGCAACCAAAGACTTTGAACCGGCGTGGAGACTGCAGTCCCCTTCATGGATTTCTCGCAAAATCTCACAACCTTCTTGAGGAGAAACACAATGCTGAATTGCTCCTGAAACGTTGTAGCGATGTAACTCCCCGTTGAGTATGGTCATGGACTTGGAACGCCGGATTATCTGTCGGGCCAATGTTTCATCGTCTGGTAACTCGCCCCGGTTCATGTAAGCCAGATATGGGATTGTCCAATCCGGTATGGCATGCAGAGCTGCCACCAATTAACCCTCCGGATCAGGAATAGCCAAATCTTCTTCGGTTGGCATCTTGACTGACAGATTATGCAACACATCAAGAAAGACATTGGGCGGGACCGGTTTACGCTGGGAACCAAGACGACTTAAAGTGTCCGCCGCTTCATTCTTCTGCCGGTCTATATGGTCCACCTGATAACCCTTAAAGTGACCAGCCACTTTGTCCACCTCTCGCCGATATGCAGCCATGAGTGGGTCCTTAGAATCCCAAGTGCCAGACACCTGCTGAGCCACTAGATCTGAATCTCCAAAGCACTTAACCTGGCTCAAATTCATCTCCTTAGCCATCCGAAGACCGTAGAGCAAAGCCTCATATTCAGCTGCATTGTTAGTACAAGGGAACAATAAACGAAGGACATAACAATACATGTCACCTCGTGGGGAAGTTAGTATGACTCAAGCCCCTGAGCCCTCCAATTGTCTGGATCCATCAAAATGAATAGTCCAATATGTATTGTCTGGTTTCTCTTCAGGTGCCTGTAACTCCATCCAATCATTGATGAAGTCCATGAGTGCCTGGGATTTGATTGCTGTGCGGGGTATATATTTGAGCCCATGAGGTCCAAGCTCAATAGCCCACTTAGCAATCCGGCCAGTTGCTTCTCTGTTTTGAATGATATCGCTCAGAGGAGCTGAACTGACCACTGTGATGGGATGGCCCTGAAAATAATGTTTAAGCTTCCGGCTTGCCATAAACACTCCGTACACCAGCTTCTGCCAATGCGGATACCTCTGCTTTGACTCAATGAGCACCTCGCTGATATAATAAACCAGTCGTTGAACCGGATATTCCTTGCCAAGCTCCTTGCGCTCTACCACAATAGCTACGCTAACAGCCCAAGCATTAGCAACCACATATAGTAATAATGGCTCCTTATCGATCGGCGCTGCAAGCACGGGCGGTTCAGTTAGCTCCCTCTTCAGATCCTCGAATGCTTTATCAGCTACCTCGTTCCACACAAAGTTATCTGTTTTCTTGAGCATCTAATATAAAGGGATGAGATTTTCTCCAAGGCGACTGATAAATCGGCTCAAGGCTGTAATCCGGCCGGCCATACGTTGAACATCGTTGATACACGCCGGTTTAGCCAAGGATGTAATTGCCGCAATCTTTTCCGGATTAGCCTCAATGCCTCTTTTTGACACCAGAAAACCCAAGAGCTTGCCTGCCGGGACACCAAAGACACACTTCTCCGGATTGAGCATCATCTTGTAAACCCGGAGATTGTCAAAGGTTTCTCTCAAATCATCTATCAATGTCTCCTCCTTTCTAGACTTTACAACAATATCATCCACATATGCATGAACATTGCGCCCAATTTGCTTATGAAGGAAATTCTAAACACATCGCTGGTAAGTTGCCTGGGCACTCTTGAGTCCAAAAGGCATGGAAACATAGCAGAAGGCTCCAAAGGGAGTTATGAAAGTTGTCTTCTCCTGTTCCTTAACTGCCATCTTGATCTGATGATAACCAGAATAAGCATCCAGAAAACACAAACAATCACAACCTGCAGTCGCATCAATTTATCTGATCAATGTGAGGGAGGGCAAAGGGGTCTGCAGGGCAAGCTTTGTTTAAATCTGTGTAATCCACACACATATGCCAAGTGCTGTTTTTCTTAAGAACCAGCACCGGATTAGCCAACCACTCTGGATGAAAGACCTCTACAATAAACCCTACGGCCAACAGACGGGCTACCTCTTCACCTATAGCCTTACGTCCTTCTTCATTGAAGCGGCGGAGAAACTACCGAACCGGTTTAAACTTAGGATCAATGTTGAGTGTGTGCTCAGCGAGTTCCCTCGGTACACCTGGCATGTTAGAAGGTTTCCATGCAAAGATGTCCCGATTGTCATGGATGAACTCAATGAGCGCGCTGTGCTATTTGGGATCCAGGTTCGCGCTGATGCTGAACTGTTTGGATGATTCGCTAGGAACAAAGTCAACCATCTTAGTATCTGTGGCCGATTTAAACTTCAATGCTGGATCGTGTTCCGTAGTTGGCTTTTTCAAAGAAGTCATGCCTGCCGGATCAACTTGCTCCTTATAGAATTTCAGCTCCTCCATGGCACAAACCGACTCAGCATAAGCCGCATCACCTTCCTCACATTCCAAAGCGATCTTTCTGCTTCCATGTACTGTGATAGTCCCCTTATGACCTGGCATTTTAAGCTGTAGATAAACATAGCATGGCCTTGCCATGAACTTAGCATAAGCTGGCCGTCCAAACAAGGCGTGGTACGGACTTTTGATCTTTACCACCTCCAACATCAATGTTTCTGACCTTGAATCATAATCATCTCCAAAAGCTACCTCTAAGGCTATCTTGCCAACAGGATATGCGGACTTACCAGGCACCACCCCATGAAAGACCGTATTTGACGGTTTAAGATTCTTATCTGTCAACCCCATACGGCGGAATGTGTCATAATATAGAATGTTGATACTGCTTCCCCCATCCATGAGCACTTTAGTAAACTTGTAACCCCCAACTTGCGGGGCTACCACCAGGGCCAAGTGACTCGGATTATCCACCCAGGGTGGCTGATCCTCTCTACTCCATAAAATGGGTTGCTCAGACCAGCGTAAATACTAAGGTACTGCCGGTTCAACAGAGTTTACCGTCCTTTTGTGAAGCTTCTAATCATGCTTACACAAACTAGTAGTGAAAACATGATATTGCCCACTATTTAGCTGCTTGGGATTGCTCTGGTAACCCGACTGTTGCTGTTGCTGATGATTCGCCTGATGGTTGTAACCTCCCTGGTTGCCTTGGTGCCCTTGATTGATGTGTCTGGTTTGGTTGCCTTGAAACCCTGAACCGGAACCACCACTGCCGTAACCCAGCCCGTGGAAACCACCTCCTGAACCGCCGGGCAGGCCATTATCATACTGGAACATATTGGAATTCTTGAAATCCCGCATGATATAGCAGTCCTTCCAAAGATGCGATGCTGGCTTCTCCTTTGATCCATGCTTTCGACATGCGCTCCAAATTGGGGCCTGAACCTCCACCCCTCTAGGGCTGCTTGCCATTACGGTGCTGGCCATTCTCCTGAGCATTGGTATTAGCCACAAAGTCCAAGCTGCTGTCGGCCTTACGCCTACCATTGTTCCCATGGCATGCCGGATTATGCTGCTGACCCTTGGCTTTGCCGTTCTTCTTCCTTTTCTCCGGTTTGTCCTCCTCTGAATCCGGGTCCTTCGTATTATCTGAATCGGCGTATTTAACCAAAGCGGCCATGAGCGTTGACATATCGTCATAGTGACGTTTGAGCCTTCCTAATTTCTGTTTGTGTGGCTTGAAACGGCAATTGCCCTCTAATGTTAACACTGCGGTGCCTGCATTGATATGATCTGATGAGTGCAAAATTGCTGAGACCCATTTAACCCAATGGGTCGTGGACTCCCCTTCCTCTTGGACACAAGCGGCCAGATCCACGATTAACATTGGCTGCTTACAAGTATCTTTTGAAATTCTGGATAAACCGGTGCTTCAATTCGGCCCATGATCCGACAGAGTTAGTTGGCAAGCTCTTCAACCAAGTACGAGATGTTCCTTACAACATCATGGTGAAATATTTAGCACATACTGCCTCATCCACATCTAACATCTCCATTGCCATCTCATAGCTCTCCACCCATGCCTCTGGCTGCAAATCGGCAGTGTAATTTGGTACCTTACGAGGTCCCTTGAAGTCCTTGGGTAGTCTCACATTACGCAAAGCGGGGGTGAGACACGGCACCCCTAAGGAACTGAACACCACACCTGGCTCTATTGAAGCCGTAGGGTGAACCGGAGTATGTTCTCGTGCTCCGTGTCGAGCTGCCAACTCGGCCTCCCGACATGCACGACCGTGGTCCACAACATTCTGCGCATTAGCGCCTCCCCCTGCCGGGTTGTTTCCTCGCGGTGAATTTCGGCGACGTGCACTGCTGGACATAGCCGGTTTGTCCTCCACGTGTCTGCTATAGCTTCGGCTTGGACGGGGAGTGGAATGAATCCTCTCACGACTGTGCGAATATGCCTGCTGTTGATTTAGCGCTGGTTGAACGAGATCCCTGGCTCGACATGCTTCCACCGCAACTGCTGACTCGCCGTCGGTTGGGAGGGCTGCCAGGCGTGAAGCGGCGGCCACAATATTGTCCAATGGGTTGGAATAATGCCCGGGAGGTGTTGGTACATACTATGCCTCCGCCTGGTTTAGCATGTGTTGGTTACCAGCTCCTGCTCCTGGTGTGTTGAAGAGATTCTGCGGCTCATAAACCGATGGGAGACGCGATCGATACCTTCTTCTCATGAATTCCTCTGAAGCATTCTGATCCACCCTAATCCGGTAGGCCTGTGATTCCAATTTAGCCCGCTCCGTAGCCATCCAAGTGTTCTCTGTCGCCAGGTCCGCTTTAGCCTGAGCTATCTGATCTTTCACCTTTGCAATCTCCGCATTGTTTTGATCCCTGGCTGCTGCATCCACCTCTGCGGCCATCAATGTTGCCAAAGCGTCGAACAAATCAGACATGACTCGGGCTGGAGGCAGCGCAGAACTTCCTGCCCCTGCCGGTGTAGCCGTTGTTGAACCGGAGAGTATTGCTGCGGCGGTCGATGAATGAGGTGCTGATTGTGTGCCGGCCATGAAGATGGTGGCCCGGTTTGGTAGATCAGGGGAATCCGTAATACTGTTGCCCTCGGATCCTCCATTAATCCGGGCGTCCTGCTACTGATAAAGCGATTCGGTCTCTCCAGAAGACTCTCATCAGAATAGACCACGGTCTCTCCATCGGACACCGGCCCGTCCTCGTATCTCGATCCATGGATGACACCTACGAAGACATGCCTTGCCTCGGGCTGAACCAACGAAGAACTTGCACGCTGAGCCGTTTCGATGATGTCGGTGCAGATGACCGGCTCAGGGGCCGGTTCGCCGATCTTGCTGATAAAGACGTGAATCCCACCGAAGGGGACCCGGTACCCATACTCGATTGAATCGTCCTTGGGACCCCATCCTGCATTGTCGATGTAGAGCTTGCCGCGACGACTCTTCGTCATCCAGCCCACATTGTATCACTTAAGTCCTTCAAAGCTTCCCTTCAAGAACTCAAAACCATCGTGCGATAGCCCCACGGTGGGCGCCAACTGTCATGGGTTTGTCATGGCAGATGTCCTTGTGAAAGGACTTAGTTGTGGAGCCATCGCTACAGGTTAGCTCAAAGGGGTTAAACCGGACAAGGGGACACGGGGATTTTATACTAGTTCGGCCCCTTCAAGGAAGGTAAATGCGTACGTATAGTTGTGATTGGTATTGCTAGGGTTTCGAAGGCCAGGGAGCGAATCCGCTTTGTCTGGCTCTTGAGTTGTTGTCTGTCCCTAAACTGCGGCCGGGTCGTCCCTTTATATACATAGGTTGACGCCCGCCGGGCTACAGAGTCCCGAAGCCGGATCATAAACGTATCATGTTCGGTCTCTATCCTTCCTATCTTATAATACAAGTTACATGACTAGGTCGGTTTACATTTACAGGCTTTAACTCGCCGTTTGGGCCTTGGGCCTTCGTGAAGCGCCATCATGCTTGCATCTTCAAGGAGTTAACCTGGCTACACAAGGCCGGTTTACATCTAGTAGTAATATCCCCAACAAGTCCCTTGTACGTTGCTAGGAGAGTCGCAAGTCGGTGGCGAGGTTGTCGATGCGGTCACTCATGGCTTGTTGTTCTTGATGCAAAGCACGTTGTGCACCAAAGAGGTGACTCTTAGTGACGAAGGAGTTCATGTCATCGTATTGCTCCGTGACGAGTGGGTTGGTAGAAGTACTTGGCCTATTCATCATTCCAAGACAAATGGGAGTGGTAGAAAGAGAAGAACAAATACCAAATGTACGTTGACCGAAGTTGAAAGTGGATCGATGATCACTCCAATGTAGGACAAGGAAATAGCACAATTGGTACCAATTGTTGTCGGTTTCTCACACCTACACAAGTAAAAGCTTATGGTGGAGCTTGGTTACAATGGTGGCACAAAATTTGATGCAATTTGTAAGTGAGCTTCAATAATGTTGGAAAAGATTCGCAAGATGCAATATAACAAGTAGACCAAGCATATAAGGTACACAGAAACACACATGCAAATAGATAAGTGGGGTTGGGCAACCAAGGATGAGCCAAAATGTTGAATCCACAAAAACGCTCTTGTTGCACAACACTAGAAAGACGCTAGCACGATTGCCCAATAGGCGGATACAAGAACTTGTGCACAACTTACTTAGCAAAAATGTAACAACTTTTATCCCAAGTATGTTCTATGCAAGGTGTTCCGATGATATGATCCAAGATGATCTAGTATGATAATCTTAATGTTGTATGATGCTATGGTTCTTGCTTAAAAGTTCTTTGCTTATCTTTCCTTTTTGCTTAACAGCTTGTTTGGCTCTTTGATGTTTGAGCTCTTTTTTCATGCAATGCTTTACTAACCAAGATAGCGGTTGCGTATGCGGTAACAACTTTGTGACACAAGGGATGATAGCAATATATGCAACAATGATGTATGTAAGCTATGGGAAGTATGATCACTAATGTTCACAAGTCTCGTTGCCGGCAATACTCAATGGCTAGTCTCGATGGGTAAGCAACGCAAAGGAGTAAGGCTATGATGGCTATCAATGTAATGGCAAGAGTGATGTGTCCAATACCAAGATGAGGTTACCGTTCTTGCTTACGGTTGAAGGTTTCAAAAGGATGAGATTGTAGTCGTTGTCGTAGTGCACGGTCTTCAGTACGTTGGCGAAGATGCCGCTGCACCGTGGACGGAGTTGTCGAAGTAGTGGAAATCGTCGAAGATGTGCGAACTTTCTGTCTAAGCCGGAAGGTTCGGGCAAGACGGAAGGTCCGGGGGCCGGAAGGTTCGGGCGTGGACGGATGGTCCGGTGGTCGCGAAACTGGCAAGAACAGAGAATTGGGGATCGTGGACTTGGGCGGAAAAACTTGAGGAAAACCCAAATCCGCTGGGGAAAAGCATGGAAATTGGTCGAAAAGAAGGGTGGGGAGGCTACATTTATGAGCCACACACAAAATTCATGGATCAAATCCAACAAAACTTCATCACACGAACAAAAAAAAATTGGGGCTATTTTTGGTGGGGATTTTCGGATTAGGACGAAAAACAACAAAATTAGGCTAGAAACACAACGGGGAGGCTCCGAAATCATGATCAACGTGTCTCTAGATACCAAGATGATGTAGGGTAGAACCCTAATCGCTCGATCTTTCATGAAAGGAGCAGAATCCTACGATGAACACAAGTAACACAAAGGGGAAAACGAGGGAAACACAAGGGAAATGGAGAGGAACACTCAAACCAACAAGATAGTCACACACGTGCTAGATCCCCGAATACATAAAGTAAGATACACGATCCACGATCAACTAGGGACGATACACAGTAACCGGTCTTCTCCGTGAGGAGGTCTTGATGTTCTTCCCTAAAGAGGGGTCTTGAATCCGCTTGGGGAATCTTCTTCGAGGAGGTGCGATCTCCGAGGAGAAGGTAACCAAGTGGATGAGCAAAGCTCTCACGCAAACATGAGCTATCTCTTTGCTAACCCTAAAATGTAGGTAGGAGAAGAGTATTTATAGTCTAGGTGATGAAAGGGTACACGGGCCTCGGCCCAAGTCGCTGCGCTCAGGCAGGGCCGGAAGTTCCGGGCGAGACCGGAAGTTCACGACACCGGAGGTTCCGGGGAGGGTCCGGCCTAACCCGATAGTTGGCGCGGGTGGAGCTGGGTTGGCATCCGGGGGCCGGAAAGTCTTGGCTGGCCGGAGGTTCCGGTTGTCGGAAGGTCAGGGACGGGTTCCGGGCTAACCAGAGAGTTGGCCCGCCTGGGTTGGTCAAAAACGTCGGAGGCCGGAAGCTCCGGGTCGGCCGGAGGGTCCGGGGGCCGGAAGTTCTGGGCTATTGCCGGAGGTTTCGGGCGGTCCAGAGTGTTGACGCATGTCTCTTCTTATACATCCCTCGGCTCCATGTCTTGAGCGTTGTATGATGCGGAGCATCCTACGCACATCACCATGTACATCTTCATAGCACATCAAGCTCCAAGTGGACCTACCGGACTTAAGGTGAACTCCTTCCTACTTAGCTTGCATATGGATACGAATGGAACATTGTTGCTACCTCACCAAGATACGCTATGTCTCATTAGGTACGAAGAGGAACACCACCAAGAGGCTCAGCAGCACCCCGAAGGAGAAGAGGAACCACCCCAAGGCCGCGCGGACCAAGACGGAGTGCAACAACAGCAAAACTGGAAGTCCCAGGTGACCCCGTGCGCACGGGCCCCCGAGACCCCGTGCCCACGGACTACCCAAGAAGTTGACGCTGGAGCACCCCGTGCGCATGGGCTTGTACCGTGCCCATGGGACCCCCGTGCGCACGGGCCCAACTTACCCCGTGCGCACGGGCCTCCCAGGATGGACGACTGTGATCCCCAATCCGAGCCCCTCTTCGTCTACTTCAACCCCAAGACTATATAAACCGTACCTAGGGCTATGTTTAGGGTTAGCAAAGTATGAGATGAGATATTTGTGAGCTTTGCTCCTTCTACCTTCCCACTTGTGGAATCAAGGCCCCTTTGGGAAGAATCCTAGTGGATTTCAAGACCTCCTCTAGGAGAAGACTATCTTCAAGACCTCATCTCCTAGGAGTGGGAAGAACTTTGACATTGTACCTTTCCTTTGATTGTGTTTGTGACTTGTGGATCTTGTATTGCTATTATAGTGGATGTGTAATTGGGGAATTGTTTGAGTGATTTCCTCTTTGTGTTCTTGAGAGTTTGCCCTTTTCCCCCTCCAAGTGTGAAAAGATCCCCCTCTAGGATTTCATCCTATATCATTTTGGTATCATGAGCAAGGTTGATTCACATCTTGGAGTCCCATCCCCCCATTTGCTAGCTTGATTTTGTTGTTTTTCGCCCAAATTTGAAAATCCCCACAAAAATAGCCAAAAAAATTCTTGCAATTTGTTGGATCTTGTGAGATTTGGTTGTTTTGATCCACGAATTTGGAGTTTGGCAAGTGGATCTACCCATCTTCATGCTTCCCCACCTTCCAAACCCTCAAAATTGTCCTTATCTTGGAAAATCCCCATGGATCCGGAGCTTGTCATCCGCTCCCAGAACCCCCCGTGCACACGGGCCCTTGAGACCCCGTGCACACGGGACCCCGTCCACACGGGCCTCACTTACCCCATGCGCACGGACCATCCAGGAACTTTCGGCCATCTTTTGTTTGCACCATTTTGCTTCCATACCAACACTCGTCTTCTTCCGCACTATTTCTCGTGGTTGTTTGAGTTTCGGACCGTGGTTTCTCTTGTGTCCTAAGGTGTTTCGGCTACTTAGGCGCATTTGGACATCATCATTGCCGCCACTCGATCATCAACTCGGACACCACACCGGCTTCAACGACTTCATTCTTACCATACGATCGGATGGTAACCACAACGACATCTCACCCTTGCTTTTGCATTGATAGCCATTTCGCGTAGCTTACCCATCGAGACTAGCAAGTTGAGAATTGCCGGGCCATGCTATTGTGCACCGTAGTGATCTTGTTACCATCTTAGTGCCATAAGTCTCTCCCGTGCATATCTTACATACTTGTCTCATATCATACTTGGCTCTTGATAGAGGCTAAGGTGTCCCGATGTTTCGATGAGATGGTGGCTATCGTTTCTGTGGGAGTCGACCTTGACGATCTGACTACGAACATGCGAGACGTCGCGCCTTAGCAATCGTTAAACCAACTTCCGAGGGGTTATTGACCACGCCGGAGCACGATCAACCTGACCACGAGGGTCTGTTTCCTGCGAGCAAACGAAAAACAAGCAAGAAACTGAGATTGCAATCTGGATATTGCGAATATAAGATGAAAGATTTATTGATAAAGGTGGAGTTCTGTGACATCTTGGTCTGGTCGTTGGACACAAACAAAGTACGCGAAGTTGCAGCTATGGCGAACTTTTAATCCAAACAAAACCCAAAGTCTACACGCTGCCCTAAGGGCTGTATATATGGAGGAGAGAGGGGGAATTTCGTGGCCCTTGGTGGAGGGGTCCAAAACCAACCCTAACTCTTGTTTCCCCACACATACGGACTCTAAAAACAGCCTATACTTAAGTACTTCGAAAATACATGGGCCTGGCCCAATAATAAGGTGACGCAGCACCTAGAATAGCCTCTGGACGAAATTTATGAAGTGTCATCTTGTATACTTCGTCCCATGCTTCATGCACTCATTATGGTGGCTTCAGAGTCCTGGAGTCATCACTTGTAACTCCGTTCTTGTTCCCCTTGCGCATGCCATCATCTCCATGCTTGAACTTGCTCCAAGGTTCATCTTTCTTGTCCAAGCTAGGCCCTTCATTTGTAAGCAAAACAAATGTATCCAATTTAGGCAGCATCATATTCTCATGAACATTAGAATTGTTACCAAGAAACGAAAGTACCTGATAATTCAATTGGCATGCGCGAGCTCTACTAATTGGTCCAGTATGTATAGTGTAACGCCCCGAGACCGATGTGCCAGGTGTCTTCCAGTTATTCACTGTTGTTGCCTTGTCATTGCTTGCGTGTCATGCATTGCATATCATGTCATCATGTGCATTTATTTTGCATACATGTTCGTCTCATGCATCCGAGCATTTTCCCCGTTGTCCGTTTTGCAATCCGGCGCTCCTATGCCACCCGGTGTCCCTTTCTACCTCTTTTCGTGTGCGGGCGTTAAACATTTTCGGATTGGACTGACACTTGTCATGCGGCCTTGGTTTACTACCGGTAGACCGCTTGTCAAGTTTCGTATCATTTGGACTTCGTTTGATACTCCAACGGTTAACCGAGGGACCGAAAAGGCCTCATGTGTGTTGCAGCCCAACACCTCTCCAAAGTGGCCCAAAACCCACCTAAACCCCCTCCATCATCTCGGTCGTTCGATCATGATCGCGTGGCCGCAAACCGTGCTCAATTTGGACTCTCCTAGCTCTCTCTACCTATAAATATGTGGCCTCCCCCGAAATTTTCGCGGACAAAACCCTAGATCCAACTCCCTCCGCGCCACCGAACATGTCCGCCCATCAACGGATGCGTCCACCGCCGCCGCCACGTCGCTCTGACCAATGGCGCGCTGCCACGTCACCCCCGCCGCCGCTCCCCTCCACTCATGGCGCGCCATGTGTCCATCCGGCCTCCCCACCGTGCCGCGGCCCGCGGAGCCCATCCGGGGCCCACGCGAGCCCGACCGGGTTCGCCGCCGCGCGCAGAGAGCCCGAGCGCTCCGCCGCCGCCGCTCAAGCTCCCGCCGGCCACCCGTGCATCGCCGGAGTCCCGCCGCCTCGCTGGACCTTCTCCACCGCCTCGCCTCACCTTCCTCGCCTCCCAGTCCTCGCCGAAGTCGCCGACCTCGCCCTGCTCCGCCCGTCTCCCCATCGCGGCACCTCGTCCTTGGCCGGATCCGTCGCCCGACGCAGCTCCCGTCGCTCCAGCCTCCTCCGCGGCTCGCCCCGTCGCCGGCGAGCGCCGCCCGCCGCGTCCTGCCTCCTCGATCCGATCGGGCGATCGGGAGGAGGACGACGCCTCCGTTGACCCACCGCATGGGCCGGCCCAGCTCCCTGGCCCAGCGTAGTGCCAAGCCGGCCCAGTCTCCCAGCTCCACTCCCCAGATCCCAGTATTATTTTGCATTTTTCATCGCATCATAACTTCATCATCGTAGCTCCGATTCGCGCGTGTAGCATATCAAAATGTTCGTCTCGACGAGTACATCATTTCAACTCATTGCATTATTTTCATTTGAGCTCATCTTGAGGCCCGAAATGCTGTTGGAAGAGGGCTATGTGCTTATTATGTCAGATCTGTTTCAGCAAATGGCCTTTTGTCATTTTTGCCATGATTAATGTGTGCATGCTATGATCCTAAGCTCTACATGTGTTTTGTTATATGCCATGCCATCTTTACAGGGGTGTATGCCATGTATTTTTGTGATCTTTGTGGTGACTAGCACAAGCATGCAAAGTAGCTTACTCGATGATGCTGATTTCAGGGACTTAGAATTTCACTAAGTCATTGTCCTGATTTTGTTGTTATGCCATATGTTCATGTTGTTTCCTAGTGATCTGTCCCTCTTTTGAGCATGATCAGTAAGGATGTTTTGTTAATATTGTGGTGCTCTATCCATCCATGTCTTTGTTGGCATTTATTGAGCACCCTAGCTTGAGTCAATCGAGCTCTACTTTTGCTATAAATGTTCCTGACAGTTTGTTAACATGTTTAGCGATTTTGCCGAGGTTGTTGCTATTGATCCGTGGATGCTATGATGTTGTTCTTGCCATGTCTAGCTTCTATGTCATGTCTTCTTGATGGGTGTATGCTTAGTTTTTCATCCCATGCTCTGTAGTGAGTGCACCGAGCACGTAAACATGCCTACTCGTTAACTGTTTTGGATGATCCAGTTTTTCACTAAGTCTGAATCTGTTTGTGTTTTTGCTATGTTCACATGCTTGCAATTGTATTTTATGATCTCTTTTGGCTCAAGGCACTAAGGGACTTTTGTCATATCCTTAGAGTAGCTTCCTGCCATGCCTTGCTTTGCCATGATATGTTCCTGTAGCATGTAGTTTTCATGCTCTAAAGATTGCTTCCTGCTGATAAATTCCAGACTTGTGTTATTTCACTAAGTCTGAAACCAGTAATCATTTGCACTTTTGCCATGCTTGTTTGAGCTTTCTAATGAGTGAATTAGCCGTAGCTCAGTGTTCATCTTTTATCAAGCATCATGAGTGGATCCCTGACATGTATTTTGTTGCCATGTTTGAGTGCTGTAGCATATTTATCTTGATGCATTTAGAAGGCTACTTGCAGTTAATCGTAGACCGGTGCCATATTTGTTTTGCTTGCCATTTCCAAACCGTGCATCCGATTCCGGTGATATTTATATCGATTTCGACCGAAATCACCTCACCTGTCCAGTGGCACTCTTGGTTTTCCATGTTGAGGCCAGGTTCAATCATTCCTTCCCAAATCATGCATATGCATCACATACCGCATCCCGCATATCATACCATGTTCGTGTGTTGGTTGTTTACTATGTTGTGTGCTTCTTTCCGGTGTTGCTTCTTTGGGTTGGTTCCGATTATGTCGCGTTTGTGAGGTCCCGTTTGACTACGTCCATTTGTCTTCTTCATGGACTCATTCTTCTTCCTTGCGGGATCTCAGGCAAGATGACCATACCCTCGAAATCACTTCTATCTTTGCTTGCTAGTTGCTCGCTCTTTTGCCATGCCTATGCTGCGATACCTACCACTTGCTTATCATGCCTCCCATATTGCCATGTCAAACCTCTAACCCACCTTGTCCTAGCAAACCGTTGTTTGGCTATGTTACCGCTTTGCTCAGCCCCTCTTATAGTGTTGTTAGTTGCAGGTGAAGATTGGAGTTTGTTCCATGTTGGAACATGGATATTTTGTTGGGATATTACAATATCTCTTATTCATATTAATGCATCTATATACTTGGTAAAGGGTGGAAGGCTCGGCCTTATGCCTGGTGTTTTGTTCCACTCTTGCCGCCCTAGTTTCCAGGAAGTTGGAGTAAAGGAGCATGTGTCAACTTATCATTCAATACCGTGAAGGCTTCTTCCTGTGCGGTAGCCCAAACATAGGCACATCCTTCTTTGTAAGCTCATTGAGAGGAGCAGCAATGGTGCTGAAATCTCTCACAAAACGCCTATAGAAACCAGCGAGGACAAGGAAACTCCTCACTTATGTGACCGTTTTGGGCTGCGGCCAACTCTCAATAGCTTCAATCTTGGCTTTATCAACTTCAATTCCCTGTGGAGTAACAACATAGCCAAGAAAAGATACTCGGTCTGTGCAAAAGGTGCACTTTCCAAGGTTACCAAACAAACGTGCATCACGTAGAGCAATAAAAACAGCACGTAAATGTTCCAAATGTTCCTCCAAAGATTTGCTATAAATCAATATGTCATCAAAGTAAACTACCACAAATCATCCAATGAAAGCACGTAAAACTTTGTTCATTAACCTCATGAAAGTACTAGGTGCATTAGTTAACCCAAAAGGCATGACTAACCACTCATATAATCCAAACTTAGTTTTAAATGTTGTATTCCATTCATCTCCCGATTTCAAACGAATTTGATGGTATCCACTACGCAAATCAACTTTGGAGAATATTGTAGAGCCACTCAATTCATCAAGCATATCATCTAGCCTAGGAATAGGATGACAATAACGAATAGTAATATTATTAATGCCTCTACAATCAACGCACATACACGACATACCATCCTTTTTTGGCACTAAAATGATAGGAACAGCACAAGGACTAAGGGATTCACGTATATAACCTTTGTCGAGCAGTTCTTGTACTTGACGCATAATATTCTTCGTCTCCTCTGGATTGGTATAGTATGGTGCACGGTTGGGTAATGATGCACCGGGAATTAAGTCAATTTGATACTCAATCCCTCGAATAGGTGGTAATCCCAGTGGCACGTCTTGTGGAAAGACGTCAGCGAACTCCTGCAAAATGTTAGTGACAGCAGGAGGCAAAGAGGAAGGCACGTCCTCAAATGAAAATAATGCCTCTTTGCACACAAAAGCATAGCAAACAGATTTCCTAAAATCTAAATCATCAATATCAGATTTGCTGGCAAGTAAACATGCACTTTTCAATTTACTTTCAGAAGAAACACTAGATGGTTTATTATTAGGCTACATTTGTTGCTCAAATTCTTTTGCCACAATCTGATTTTCACTTTTATTTTTCTCCTATTTTGCTTTATTAGCTCTATTAATATCATCTTTCAAAATGCAATCAGGAGTCATAGGAAGCAAAGTAATATTTTTATCCTTATGAACAAGAGTATATTGATTGTTTCTACCATGGTGTATACAATTTTTATCAAATTGCCATGGTCTACCAAGTAATCAGGAACATGCTTGCATAGGTACCACATCACAATCAACATAATCAGCATATGTAGAGATACTAAAATGCACACGAACAGTACGTGTTACCTTAACCTTGCCACTGTTGTTGAACCATTGGATGTAGTAAGGATGTGGATGTGGTCTTGTGGTGAGAGATAGCTTCTCCACCATCTCCATGCTAGCCAAGTTATTGCATCTCCCTCCATCTATGATGACGTGAACAGAACGTTCCTTCACAACTCCCTTTGTATGGAACAAATTATGCCTTTGATTTTGCTCAGCTTGTGTAACCTACACACTCAAACCACATTGAGCAACTAAACATTCATACCTGTCAGCATCTTCAGCAGCCATGTATTGCGTCTCATGATCAGAATCCTCTCCACCGTGTTCTTCATGTGTAATAAGAGCCAAAGTCTCCTCATCATAGTCACTAGCGGACTCATACCCACCATCCTCAGTAGAAATCAACAAATGCCGAGATTGGCATTCTCTCGCAAAATGTCGTCTTCCCTTACAACAAGGACAAATAAGATCACTTGTGTGCCCTGTTGATGCCATGGAAGAAGAAGAGCTCTGCGCAGGTCCGGTAGGTGTGCTCTTGGCAGATAGTGGTGGTTGTGCCTGCTTTCTTGTATCACGGCTGGAGGTGGCACCTGATGGAGGTGCTGGTGGAGTGGAAGTAGAGGATGCATGTGGTTTCCATGATGAAGATCGACCTGCAGAAAAGTTAGTTCGCGCCAATGCCTGTCGATCCTGCACTTCACGTTCAGCTTTACAAGCAAGATGGAATAAACGAGTGATATTTGTATACTCCTTATACTCTAGAATGGTCTGAATCTCTCTATTTAATCCACCCATAAAATTTGCAAGCATAGCTTCATTCACCTCAACAATACCACATCTAATCATGCCAGTTAGTAATTCCTGATAATATTCTTCTACAGAATTTTTTCCTTGTCTTAAGCGCTGCAATTTTTGAAGTAATTCACGTTGATAATATGGTGGAACCCAACGAGTACGCATAGCAGTTTTCAAAGCAGCCCATGTAGTTGGAATAGGATATAATCTACAATGTTCAGACCACCAAACACATGCAAAGCTAGTGAAAGCACAAACAGCAACAGGAACACGTCTCTCCTCGGGATATGGTAAACATGTAAATCGTTGCTCAGTTTCTAACTCCCAAGTAAGATATATATCAGGAACATATCTACCCTCAAATGGTGGAATATTCAATTTTAGTTTAGGAAGATGGTCATGTACCTCAGCTGGTGGTGCAACCCTACCATTGCGATGATATGCATGAGGATGACCTGGTGGTGGTGGTGCTGGTGGTTGCAGGTAGTTCTGATTTTGATCAACCTCATCCTTGTAATGGTCCTCCACCTCTGCAATAGCAGTAGGAGCGATAGAAACACCAACAGTAGGTACAGCAGCACCCGAAGTTTGACCAGGCTCAATGGGAACGCGTTGTGCTCGTCCCACTTGATTTGGAAGATGATGTTGTTGTTGTTGTAGAGGTGCGATAGGTGCAGCGGGCGATGGAAGACGTGTGAGCAATTCATTAAACTTGTTATCGAGCTTTGTTTGGAATGCCTTCTCAATGCCATCTATCTTTTCCATGGCCTCTTCAAGTCTGTTTAGCACATCTTCCACCTGTCCACTCATCATTTGCTGAAACTTATCATGTAACTCTTTGTTCGTCATGTTCTCCCAGTCAATCGCGTCGGGTTGTGATCCTGCCATGTTTAGCAGCAATAGAAACACACAAGAATATGATCCTACAGACTACTAGAAAATGGCGGTGGTGGAGTGTCACAAATCCGTCAAGCAAATCTCAAATTCTTACCAGTTCTTACCCAGCAGTAGGCGGTGATCCGCAACCGTCGTAGTCAAAATTCTCAAAGCTTGGATAGAGCGATTACCAGGGAGAGTCAAACGCACGACGTAGATGTATGTGGAGCTGGGAAGGCTTATAATATGGTAGCAAAAAGGGTCAGCAATAATCAATTCAGAGATGCAAAGTTGAATAAACACTCAACGGCGGTACGGTTCTGGTCCTAGGCTAGACCGTACTAGAGACGCGAGCCTAGAACACTAACTAAATCACGGCGCTGCACGTAAACAAGGGAGGAGCACGCTCTGAATTTTTTCTTTTTTTGTCAATTTTTTGCACTTTTTTTCCTCTTTTTGCTCCGCAACAATTTTTTTTGAAAAAGTCTACAAATGGTCTAAAAACTGCCTAGCCAGAATTTTCCAAACTTAGTATTTTTTTTGAGTTTGGAACTATTTTTCTACTGCGGGTAGCACAGAACCTTAGGAGTCCTACTCTGTCACGACTCGAAGTATCATGTGATCTGGAAATCGAAAACAAAGCAACAATTACTGGACTTGGACTGGTGGCGGAGATGAATCTGGTGGAATCTCGGACTGGTGGCGGCGATGAATCTGGTGGAAATCGGACTGGTGGCGGATATATGCTGCAGGTGGACTCGGATTGGCGTGATGGCGGCAGATATGTGGTGGTGTATATGGACTCGGATTGGTGGTTAATATGGCAGCGACGATGAAGTTGTTGTGGTGGTGGTATATGACAGCAACGATGATGATGCGGTGGTGATATATGGCAGCGGCGACGTGACAACCTATGAACAGAACTCGAAACTCTAAAGGACTAGATGCTAAGACCAGCAACTTGACACGACGATACAACCGCAAATTCAACAAAGCAAATACATAAAAAGATTATGCAAAGGCTCAGATTGGTTCGGATAGGATGAACTAACCCTAATTTTTTTTTGGCTTTTTCGTGGACTATAGGTATGAAGAAAAGACTCGATCTAAACTACGAAAAACTGTAAAATCTCACCAAGCAACCTGGAAATCTAATACCACTTGATAGAGGCTAAGGTGTCCCGATGTTTCGATGAGATGGTGGCTATCGTTTCTGTGGGAGTCGACCTTGACGATCCGACTACGAACGTGTGAGACGTCGCGCCTTAGCAATCGCTAAACCAACTTCCGAGGGGTTATTGACCATGCCGGAGCACGATCAACCTGACCACGAGGGTCTGTTTCCTGCGAGCAAATGAAGAACAAGCAAGAAACTGAGATTGCAATCTGGATATTGCAAATATAAGATGAAAGCTTTATTGATCAAGGTGGGGTTCTGTGAAGTCTTGGTCTGGTCGTTGGACATAAACGAAGTACGCGAAGTTGCAGCTATGGCGAACTTTTAATCTAAACAAAACCCAAAGTCTAAACGATGCCCTAAGGGCTGTATATATGGAGGAGAGAGGGGGAATTTCGTGGCCCTTGGTGGAGGGGTCCGAAACCAACCCTAACTCTTGTTTCCCCACACATACGGACTCTACAAACAGCCTATACTTAAGTACTTTGAAAATACATGGGCCTGGCCCAATAATAAGGTGACGCAGCACCTAGAATAGTCTCTGGACGAAATTTATGAAGTGTCATCTTGTATATTTCGTCCCATGCTTCATGCACTCATTATGGTGGCTTCAGAGTCCTGGAGTCATCACTTGTAACTCCGTTCTTGTTCCCCTTGCGCATGCCATCATCTCCATGCTTGAACTTGCTCCAAGTTTCATCTTTCTTGTCCAAGCTAGGCCCTTCATTTGTAAGGAAAACAAATGTATCCAATTTAGGCAGCATCATATTCTCATGAACATTAGAATCGTTACTAAGAAACGAAAGTACCTGATAATTCAATTGGCGTGCGCGAGCTCTAGTAATTGGTCCAGTATGTATAGAAGCAGGGGCTGTGGGTGTAACAATGGTATTGATGTCCTCATCTGCTCTAGCTTCAAAAAACAAGAAAAGGTTTTAAGCAATAGAGGAGCAACAAAGAGCTCATAAGAAATAGCATCGAGCCATTTTGCATATCATCTTCGACACCTCATACGTAGCATATTTGGGATTGAAGACGGCACGTTTCTCTTATAGGTTGGTGCACATGCGTATCTAGCCCATTTGAGCAATTGAGCTAGTGTCTCTCTAGTATTCGCACAACAAGAGCATTTTCCGTGGTTGCACATTTTGAGCTCACCCCTTGGTTGTGCGGATCCCATCTATCTTCCGTGTATGTGCTCCTAGTGATATCATTGGATTTTATCTATTTGTTTTTACTTGCATTTTTGTGAATCTTGACTAACATTTGCTTGAAATTTTTGCCACCATCCTAACCGAGCTCCTCCATAAGCCTTTTACTTGTAGGTGTGAGAAACAATTCCCGGTACCAATTCCCCTATTATAGCATCGTGAGATCGTACTTGTTACATCCGCAATCTTCGGAAAAGGTAACTTTGGTTTTGTTCTCTCATTTTTCCTACTCACCACCACTTTCTCATGATGGATAGGCCGAGTTCTTCTACCAATCCACTCTTCCTAGAGCAAGATGGCGACATGACAAACTTCGTCACCAAGTCACAACTCTTTGGCGCACATCGAGCTTTGCATCAAGAACAACTTGCTTTGGGCGATCGCATAGACAATTTCGCCACCGACCTACGACAATCCGAGCAACGTACAAGGGTTACTTCGACACATCATTGAGTTCCCTCAAAGACGATATCCGAACCATGATGGTCAATCGCTCTTCTACAACTTCGTCCTCTTCACGGAGGAGACGCTCAAGTCGCAAGTCTTCGTTACGGCCATGCGATGCAAGTACCACGCGGCACCATCATCATCTTCGAGGCGACCGCCAAGACCATGAAGAGCAACCTTCGGGACGAGAGTTGGCTTCTCTGCCACCCCCATGCACACGGGCCTTGGACCCCCGTGCACACGGGACCCCGTGCCCACGGCCTCCTACACCCCCGTGCGCACGGGCTCTACAGAACAGCACCATCGACCCCAAGGTCGCGGCTTCGACAACAACTTTGGCATCATCGCCTTTGGACGTATGACATCTTCGCCTACTTCCCACGAGTACACCTACTTCGACACCATCAAGTCCAAGGCGATAAGCTACGAGCGAGGGAGACACTTCCATCTTCGGAAGTCCCTCAAGGGAGATGGTCGAGCATGGGAATTTCCCTTCGGTCATGGAGACGATGATGCGGAGCATCCTATGGACATCACCATGTCAAGAGCCACTTTGTGAAGTGACACGTGTGACATCTACTTCATGCTTACAAAGGTGAATCGTCTCCTTTACACGTGTCCACTTGTACCCTTCGAGGATGGTATACTACTTGACCCCTCTCTCGTGTGCATGCATAGGTGTGAGCGGAGCTACACGTTCTTCGAGGAGGAACCCAATCGGAAGAGTACAACTATACAATCCACGAGGAGAACACACGAAAGAAGGAAGCTCGCCGAGTCCAAGGAGAAGGACGGGAAGACTGCAAGGAAGACGGAGGTGAGAAGATGGAAGAAGAAGCACGGTTCAGAGGACCCCGTGCGCACGGGCCCCAAAAGACCCCGTGCACACGGTCTATCCAGAGAGTTTCTGGATACCCCGTGTGCACGGGCCCAAAAAGACCCCGTGCACACGGGACCCCCGTGCCCACGGGGCTGACTTAGCCCGTGCGCATGGGCCTACCTGCGAGTTGGCCGGGAGATGCCCCTTTTGCCCCCTCCACTCATCTCTCACCTCCAGCCACCTATATATTTCCTCCCTAGGTCATTTGTTAGGGTTAGCAAAGGATATGATAGACATATGAGAGCTTTGCTCCTTGTACCACTCCTCCTCTTCAGAGAGAGAGAGAGAGAGACATCTCCCTTGGAGGTCAAGACCTCCTATCGAGAAGATACCTAGTGGATAGATCAAGACCTCCCATGGAGAAGATCCCTAGTGGATAGATCCCCATCATAGGATCACCAAGACCTCATTCCTCATAGGATTGGGATGAACTAGCACCTTGTACCTTTCCTTTGTTGTCTTTGAATCATTGTATCTCTCTTTGTGTGATTGGATCTAGTCAATTGAGTGTTTTCCCTCTTGTGTTCATCTTGTTCTTGGGGATTCCACCTCCAATTCATGAAAGATCTCCACTTAGGGTTCCACCTACACCATTTTGGTATCATGAGCCAAGGTTTCTCACGAAATTGGAGCCCCCCTCTTTGTTTTCTAGCCTAGTTTTGTTGATTTCGTCCTAAATTCGAAAAATCCCCACCAAAAATAGCCCCAATTATTTTTGTTATTTGTTAGTTCAGTGATGTTTTGTTGGATTTGATCCATGGATTTGCTTGGTTTCAAGTGGATCTAGCCCCCCCCCCCCATCTTTTCCCCACCACCCATCCCCAAAATCTCCCCAATTTTGCCCAAGAAATCTCCATTTTCTGCCCACCCCGTGCCCACGGACCCGAGACCCCGTGCGCACGGGCCCCCGAAAAGTCTCTGGACACCCATTGCCCACGGACATGTACCGTGCGCACGGGACCCCGTGCCCACGGGATCCTACCCCCGTGCGCACGACCCCCCAGGACAGCCGCGAGTGCTTCACCGTTTTTCCCATAACTTCGACATCCAGAGTCCAATTTTCGCGTTCTTTAGCTCGTTGAGTAGCTATTGACATCCCCCATCCACCTATATAGGCTCCAACACCATTTGACTCCATAAAAGTTTTGACATTTTGGCTTCTTTAACTAGGCCTTCCACCATATCATCCGCAAAACCCAACATAGCCTTTCGCAACCTAACACATTTTGCTACATTTAGCATTTGTGGTTGTTTGAGTGGTGACTTGAGTCTCCTAAGGTGTTTCGGCTACTTAGGGATGGCTGCTTCTTCATCATCGGTCACCACCACTTCCACATTGCCATCTCCGCTACCACCATTTGACTTTTGTCCTTGAGATTTTGAGTTCGCGGTTTTTCCGTTTCCTAAGGTGTTCCGGCTACTTAGGGATGAGTCTCCATCATCTTCGTATCTACATCAAGAACACCGCCACTCACCATCTTCAAGGATGGTAACCTCGATGACACCATTGATAACCCTAGCCCTTTTTGCGTCACTTACCTATCGAGACTAGCCATTTGAGTATTGCCGGCAACGTTACTTGTGCACATTAGTGATCTACACCTCCCATTGCATACACACCATATCATATCGGTATCATATAATCCCTTGTGCCTCAAGTTCAATCTCAACATAGTAGCTATGCATGCCCCATTAAAATCAATCCCATTTGCACTTATGGCATAGATGACGAGATGATGGTCATTGGCTTTTGTTTTTCATGTGATGATATTGCCATGCTTCCTTTACATGATTTGCACAATTCATCTACTATGCCATGCCATGATCACATTGCTCCAAATATGCATTGTTTTGAATGTTGTCAATATTCTCCATGTGATGTTTCCATTAATGCTCATGAGGAGACCCCCATAGTTTCCTCATACATATTAGGAGATTTTGATGCATTCCATACTTTGCATGATTCTCATAATTGCTTGCACCATGGAGTCCCCATTCGAGCCCCGCGGCCTTGGCCGACGGAGATCTGGCTGTGGTCCTCCAATCTCTGGTCGGGGGCGATGTGGCGAGGTTGGAGGGTGCTCCTACGCCCTTGTTCCTCCGCGACGACTGGGAGCAGGTAGTGGAGTCCATGCCCGTCTTCAACGGGGATGGGCCCGTGCCCATGGAAACTCCCGAGGAACCGGTGGACGTGCCCTCCGATGACTCCAACGAAGAGGAGGAAGGAGGGGAGCGGGAAAGAGGGCCTGACTCCGAGGTGACTGACGGAGAGTCGAGGGCTCCCCTCCCCCAGCGCAGGTCCCGCGTTCTCCGCCTCTCTCCGAGCGATGATGACGTGGATGATGACGAGCAGGACGGCGGGAGCTTGCCCCCGATCCTGAAGAAGGACAGGACCGGGCTGATCTCACGCGGGTCTGCCCCAGCCTCGAGGCGGACCGCATCTTCCGCTTCCAAGCTTCCCGATGTTGACCCTTCCAGCCGGCTTTCAGGCTTCAAATTTGGCCGGAGGCCGCTCAAGCTCACTGGCGACGACCCGTAAGCGTTTGATTCTTGTCTTTATTTCTTATTCTGCTTCTAAGGCTTGACGTCCGCATCTCTTGGACAGGCTAGCGCCCGCACCAAAGAAGTCGAAGGGAGCTCCTGAGGTTCCATCCGTGGCAGTGCCTCTGCCCGCGAAGGAGGGTGACCGCGACGCACGGGCTTCTCCTGCCCGGTCGTCCTCGCGAGGCCTAGCTGAGCCGGCTGGGGTGAGCTCGGCCCCCACGGCCCAAGTGACTCCTGAGGTGTCCTTGCCTGCCGCCGCCACTACAGCCGTTGGGGCGCAGCAGACTCCGCCTCAGGATGTTGTGGCCGTGCAACCGCCTTCTCCTCCTACTCCACCGGCTGTTTTCTCTCCGACTCCTTCTGCCGTTCTGGATCGTACTGTCGCTGAGCTGGACCGACTATGGCAGGATCTTCTTGGCGTCGACCCTCGCTTGGTGGCCGGACGCTTGGAGCTGGCTTCCGGATGGGTTCGCTCCGACGCTTCGATTCAGGCGGCGCTGGTTCAGGCCTCGACGGCTTGTGATGAGGAGAAGCAGGCCGTCCTTGAGGCGAAGGCTGCTCGTGACGCAGCCCTAGGGGAGGTGGTCGACGTCCGTGGTCGCTGCAAGGCGCTGGAGGACAAGATGCAGGGCGTGCGGGACCAGCTCGCGAAAGAGGTCCGCCTTCGCCAAGAGCAGGAAGAAGGTGTGAAGGCTCGTGAGGCGGCCGTCAAGGAGAGGGAGGTCAAGCTCAGGAAGCGCCGCGACCGCCTAGGTGCGCTGGAGCAGGAGTTGGGGGCGAGGAAGGCCGAGCTGGAAGACAAGGCCCTGGTTCGCTCCTTCACGGAGATGGAGGCGAAGGCTCGCTCCTCGCTGAGGACGCTTTACGACAGCGGCCTAGAGAGCCCGCTGGCTGGCGCCGAGGATGGCCCCGCCAAGCTGCTTCCCTTCCTGGTTCGCGCTCTTGAAGATGTCGCCCTTTGCCTTGGCCCCACGGCGGAGGCCGAAGCGCGTGTCCTATCTTCTGCAGCACTGACGCGGGTGCTCACCCACATCTACCTTCGCGATCCCGACGTCGACCTTGACGGCCTGCTAGAGCCAGTAAGCGGCGAGCGTGCCGCTGCCGCTGCCGAGGCTGTGAAGGGTCACGCGGAGGCTTTGCTGGGGAAGTTCCGGGCTTTCAGCACCAAGCCGAAGCAAGGCACTGCTGACCCCACTGCTCCATGAGGCGCACCCACTCCGCAATGCTCCACCGCCGACAAATGACTCCATTGTGGCTCCTGTCCTACCTTTAATTCCTGCACATGTATCATGCCTCGGGGAGGCGTTTAAACTTGCGTTTGGCATTGAGATAATAGTGTGGACTGTAATATTTTCTTTTAAATTCCTTGAAATTTGCGCTTTTCCTTCCTACTTGCTTATGTTCTACGCCGGCAGAGCCCGGCCCCGTGCATACCTCACCCAGCGTTAGTCCCGAGCGGAAACCAGGACGGGGCCAAGGAGTGAGGGGCTACATGACAAGTTAGGCTCCTGAGTCGCGATGCTCAGGAGTCCCCCTTGGCGCACGAACAACAAGTAGGGAGGTGTGATGTGGGTCGATCTACCATTATATGTCTGCAGAGCACGGCAGCGCGCATACCTCACCCAGCGTTAGCCTTTCGGAACTAAGGAGTGAGGGGCTACGTGACCAGTTAGGCTCCTGAGTCGCGATGCTCAGGAGTCCCCCTTGATGCTCAAACGACCTTTGTACCTTGGCTCTGCTCGAGGAGAGACGTGCGACGAACCAGGCCCGGGGGGGCCTGGCTAGGCGGCATGCGTCTGGGCGTGACCCAGGCGCAGCCCCCGTGCCCAGCCCCCTCGCGCGGCACTCCCGAGGGGAGGCGTTACGATGAGGCTAGACACTGAGCTCTGGGCTCCCTGAGGTTGATGCGGCCCGGGGGCCACTCTTAGTTGTTTATCACCAGTGCGGAGCATAGCGCTTCCGTATGTGTACGGGCATAGCCGCTCCTCGGTAGTGTTGTCAGCCAGCGCGGAGCATGGTGCTTCCACTGGTACGTGGGAGGGGGCCCCCCTCCGGGAGGAGCCCCCGGGGCGTGTACAGCCCCGCCCTGACACGTGGCTGGCATGGTAGGGCCTGGCGAGGTGTATCTCGACACCCGTGGGCCAGCGCAGGACTCACGGGGCCCTACCTCTAGGCGGGTTGCACCTGGCACTGGGCCTAATCTTGTGATGTGTCCCTGCAAATTTGGTTAGATGCCGGCACTCTACGTCCTCGGGTCCCGGCCCTCGAGCTGGTCTCAGCCATCGCTGGTATGCCAGGTCGCGATGCCGTGGACAAGGCCAGAGGGTGAGGGCTGGAGAGCCAGTAGGAGCCCTGAGTCGCGATGCTCAGGTACCCCCCTTTAACGTGCAAGTGGTCGGCATGGAGAAGAAGAGGTGTCGTGGGCCGGCATCAAATAATCAAGCATGGCGGGTATGCCGCATAACCGGAAATAACTGCAAATGAGATACACGCCGCTGGGTCTGGCCCGAGCGACTTGGGGATCATGCAGCCCGAGGGGTTCCCCCAACAAGGTAAGCTAACAACATGAAATAAAAGGGATACATGCCGCAGGGACGGACCCACGCGGCCTGGGAATAATGCAGCCCTGGGGGGCGCTCCCAGCTGGAAGTGAAACTTGAAAGATGTCACCTGATGACGTTGAGGACGAAGGGGTGTTGGTGTAGCAGACTCGATGGGCTGCGGAAGCCGATCCTCACGAGCCCCCAGGCCCAGGGGCCTCAGGAGGCTCCGGAGGCGCTGGTGGCTCCCTGCGGGCCATCTCCATCTCCGCCAGGGCTGCGGAACGCCTGGCCTCTTGTGCCTCCATGATGCCCATCATGAGGCGCTGGTACGTGACAGCCGCGTTCGGCAAGCCGTAAGGCATGCAAACGCAGCTGTGGGGTGGACCTCCGTAGCGCCCCACTTGCGAGGGCCAGAGGCACTCCAGAGAGGCGACTCGGTTGAGCCCTGGTATGTCGATGCAGACGCTCAGCCCACCACCCTCTCCTGGATGGGGAACCACTTCTGGTAGACGGCGGCCGCCTTTCATGACCCTTGACTCCTGTAGCTCCTGAATGGCCTTGCTAACGAACTCCCGAGGGTCTGGCTCTCCTTGCCTTACTCCATCTTGAGGGAAACATGCTTCGAAGCACACCTCCATGTGGTGCCCAAGCGCCTCCCTCATGACCCTAGCCAGGTCGGTGGCCCTCCAGGGGAGAGCCCCCGAGCCCTGCCTGAGGAGGGCGCCGGGCGCGCTTTCCTATGCGATGGAAGGAGGTTCCCCCTAGGCAGGCACGGGCCCATCGGGGCCTGCCTCCTGAGGAGCCGGGCCAGACAATGTCTTCTTCTTCTTGGGGGCGGTCTCCGGAAGCCTCCTGCTTCCGTGATCTGGGTCCTCCAGTGACGCGGCCTGAAAGGCTCGTTCGTGGGAACACACCACGTCCTTCTCTTCACAGGGCACCGTCATGACTTCGCCACTTCCTGGCATCTTGAGGACGTTGTAGCCGTGGTGAGTTACGGCCATGAACTTGGCCAGCGCCGGGTACCCAAGGATGGCGTTGTACGGCAGGCGAACGTGAGCGACGTCGAAGTCAATGAGCTCGGTGCGGTAGTTGTTGCATGCCCCGAAGGTGACAGGGAGGCGGACTTGCCCAATCGGCACCGTGAAGCCATCGGTAATTCCGGAGAAGGGCTTGGTTGGCTGAAGCTGGCTGTAGGGCACTTGGAGATTGTTGAATGTTTCCATGGACAAGACGTTGAGCCCTACCCTGCCATCGATGAGGGTCCTGGTGACCACCACGTTGCTGATGATTGGGGAACAAAGCATCGGGAGGACTCCGGCTGTAGCCGCACACTTGAGCTGATCTGCTGAGATGAACGTGATGGCGCACGCCGACCACTTGAGTGGGCCACCCTTGGCGCGGGCCACGGTCTTCCCAGCGTCCTGTGTTCCTTCCTCCTCCTCGACCGTAGCCCCGGTCACCATGGTCGGGGCGATGGCCGATCCTTCCTTCTCGCCCGGCTCGGAGCTCTTGACATTCGTTGGTGTTGTGGGTGTGGAGGTCGTGGTACACACAGTATCGGCTGCCCTTGGAAGGTTCGGGCTGATCTCTTCCCTGCTTGGTGTCTGGTTCTGCCGCGAGCATGACAGCCCCCTTGCACTTCACGTCCTTGGCCTTGGGCTTCTTCTCTTCTGGGTCTGCGGCCAGCAGCTCGAGGAGGGAGAGACGCCCTTCCTCAGCCCTGGCGCACTTGGTCGCCAAGTTGAACAGCTCCAAGGAAGTGCACGGGTCTTCATGCATCGCCAGCTCCTCCTTCATCTTGACATCGCGCACGCCGTCGGAGAAGGCTGGGATGATGGCCTCTTCAGTCACCTTGGGAATCTTGAGGCGTGCGTTGTTGAAGCGCTGGATGTACTTCTGCAGGGTCTCCCCGGGTGGCCGGTCACGAGTACCTTGGAAGTTGGCAATGAAGCGGGTGCGCATCTCGTCCCAGGAGGAGATCGTGCCTGGAGCCAGGTTCAGGAGCCAGGTGCGGGCCCCGTCCTTGAGCGCCATGGGAACCAGTTCGCCATGACCTTCTCGTCTCCGTTGGCAGCTTCGATGCCCAGCTCGTAGAGCTGGAGGAAGTCCGCAGGGTCAGCCGTGCCGTCGTAACGAGGAGGCAGGTCCGGCTTGAACTTGCCGGGCCACGCGACGCTGCGTAGCTTGGTGGTGAAGGCACGGCAGCCTGCTGTGGCCACGGGAGGCCTTGGGTGACGGAGAGCTTGGTCTTGAACGTCCCCACACGCTGCAGCTGGGTCTTGACGTGCTGGAGCAGGGAGCGCTCGGGCAGCTTCTTGCAGACGAGGGACTTCTTGGCAGCTCTGCTCTTGCCGCGCTGGCACCTGACGGAGCAGGTTCCGCCCAGGGGCCACGCGCCTTGGAGCCATGGCGCCTTCTTGTGGAGAAGGCGGCCGGGGCGCCGCCGGAGCTTCGTCGCCTACGCGGGGCGGGGTGCGGTGCAGCGGACCGGACGGCGCAGGAGAGCCCCCTGCGGCGCGGACGAGCTCGACGACGCGGTCGAGCCATTCTCCATAGACGTCGTCAACGGGACGCTAGCGCAGGAGCTTGTTTGCCGTGATGAGCGCAGCTCGAGCCTCCATGGGTGCACGGAGCACGCGGGATGAAGAACCAACTGGGGTGAGCGAGGGAGTAGCGGTGCGGCCGTCTTGCCGCACGGACGGATGCTGAGACGATGCTTGCTGCTCGTCTCCCGCCGGGCCGGTGGCGGCGTTGACGGCAGGTGACGGGGAACGGCGAGGACGCCCGCCGACAGGAGCCGTCTGGGCGACGCGGAAAGCGAGAGCGGCCCGGCGCTCGGTGCGGGCCCAGCGAGCGTCAGACATGGGCGCGATGGTCGGAGAGAACAGGGCGGTGGAAGACGAATTCTGGCGCACCCCTACCTGGCGCGCCAAATGTCGGATTTCGGGTTCTGGCAGACCCTTGAGGTTTGAACACTAGGGTGCGCGCGGAGATTTCGCCTCCTACCTACCTGCACCCCTCCGCCTCGCTAAGATCTAAGGAATGGAAAGAACAACACGAATGACACAGGGTTTATACTGGTTCGGGCCACCGTTGTGGTGTAATACCCTACTCCAGTGTGTGGTGTGGTGGATTGCCTCTTGGGCTGATGATGATGAACAATACAAAGAAGAACATCCTCGCGAGGGTCTGCTCTTGGCTGGGGATATGAACTGCTAGGAGGAGTTCAGTCACCCTTCTCTCTCTCTCTTTCCTTCTCTTTTCCTTCTCTCGTCTTTTTCCTCTTCCCCCGTCCATCTTGTTCTGTGGGTGGTTGGTCCTATTTATAGAGGCCCTGGTCCTCTTCCCAAATATCGAGCGCGAAGGGAGCCAACAATGGCGGGCTAATTTGAAGGGGACAGCTAGTACTAGCTATCCTGACAAAAGTAGTCTTCGCCTACACAAAGCTCTGGTGGTGACGCCGTCTTGGGCTCCACAATGACCTCCGTCTTGCAGTCCTCCTGGTCTTGGTCTTGTTGCACCGAAATGGCAACCTTTGCCTGATGCCTCGGTACTGCGCGGCTGCGCTTGCTCCCTTTGCACCAAAGAGGAAAGGAGGACGTTGCGCGGGCTGGCACCCGCCTGGCGCCTTCGGTCGTCATGGCTTGCGTCACGGGCACCTCATGAGGTACCCCTCCTTGATCTATCCGCCTCCTTGCGAGCCAGCCTGATGAGGCCGTGCCTGAGGAAGCTCCGCATCGTCCGCACCACGAGGCTTGGCGCCTCGCGAGGGTCTTGGGTCTGTGTTGGTGAAGATGGGCCGTGCTGGGCCCCCCTTTGAGCCACAACGCAGGCCGCAGGCAGGCAAGTCTAGGGACCCCCGTTCCGAGAACGCCGACAATAGGAAGCAAAGTAATATTTTTATCCTTACGAACAAGAGTATACTGATTGTTTCTACCATGGTGTACATATTTTTTATCAAATTGCCGTGGTCTACCAAGTAATAAGTAACATGCTTGCATAGGTACCACATCACAATCAACATAATCAGCATATGTAGAGATACTAAAATTCACACGAATAGTACGTGTTACCTTAACCTTGCCGCTATTGTTGAACCATTGGATGTAGTAAGGATGTGGATGTGGTCTTGTGGTGAGAGATAGCTTCTCCACCATATCCATGCTAGCCTAGTTATTGCAGCTCCCTCCATCTATGATGACGCGAACAGAACGTTCCTTCACAACTCCCTTTGTATGGAACAAATTATTCCTCTGATTTTGCTCAGCTTGTGTAACCTGCACACTCAAAACACATTGAGCAACTAAACATTCATACCTGTCAGCATCTTCAGCAGCCATGTATTGTGTCTCATGATCAGAATCCTCTCCATCGTGTTCTTCATGTGTAATAAGAGCCAAAGTCTCCTCATCATAGTCACTAGCGGACTCATACCCACCATCCTCAATAGCAATCATCACGCGCTGAGATTGGCGTTCTCTCGCAAAATGTCCTCTTCCCTTACAACGACGACAAATAATATCACTTGTGTGCCCTGTTGATGCCATGGAAGAATAAGAGCTCTACGCAGGCCCGGCAGGTGTGCTCTTGGCAGATAGTGGTGGTTGTGCCTGCTTTCTTGTATCACGGCTGGAGGTGGCACCTAATGGAGGTGCTGGTGGAGTGGAAGTAGAGGATGCACGTGGTGTCCATGATGAAGATCGACCTGCAGAAAAGTTAGTTCGCGCCAATGCCTGTCGATCCTGCACTTCACGTTCAGCTTTACAAGCAAGATGGAATAAACGGGTGATATTAGTATATTCCTTATATTTAGAATGGTCTGAATCTCTCTATTTAGTCCACCCATAAAACATGCAAGCATAGCTTCATTCTCCTCAACAATACCACATCTAATCATGCCAGTTTGTAATTCCTGATAATATTCTTCTACAGAATTCTTTCCTTGTCTTAAGCGCTGCAATTTTTGAAGTACTTCACGTTCATAATATGGTGGAACCCAATGAGTACACATAGTAGTTTTCAAAGCAGCCCAAGTAGCTGGAATAGGATATAATCTACAATGTTCAGACCACCAAACACATGCAAAGCTAGTGAAAGCACAAACAACAGCAGGAACACGTCTCTCTTCAGGAGATTGTAAACATGTAAATCGTTGTTCAGTTTTTAACTCCCAAGTAAGATATATATCAGGAACATATCTACCCTCAAATGGTGAAATATTCAATCTTAGTTTAGGAAGATGGTCATGTACCTCAGGTGGTGGTGCAGCCCTACCGTTGCGATGATATGCATGAGGACGACCTGGTGGTGGTGGTGGTGGTTGCATGTAGTTCTGATTTTGGTCAACCTCATCCTCGTAATGGTCCTCCACCTTTGCAGTAGCAGCGGGAGTGGCAGAAGCATCAACAGCGGCACCAGAATTTTGCCTAGGGTCAATGGTAACGCGTTGTGCTCGTCCTACTTGATTTGGAAAGCGACGTTGTTGTTGTTGTTGTAGAGGTGCGTTAGGGGCAGCCAGTGGTGGTGGTGGAAGACGCAGGAGCAATTCATTAAACCTGTTATCGAGCTTTGTTTCGAACGTCTTCTCCATGCCATCTATCTTCTCCATGGCCTCTTCAAATCTGTTTAGCACATCTTGCACCTATCCACTCATCATTGGCTGAAATTTATCATGCAACTCCTTATTCGTCATGTTCTCCCAGTCCATCTCCTTGGCTTGTGATCCTGCCATGGTTAGCAACAATAGGAACACACAAGAATATGATCCTACAGACTACTAACAAGAGGTGGTGGTGGTGTCACAAATCCATCAAGCAAATCTCAAATTCTTACCAGTTCTTACCCAGCAGCAGGCGGTGATCGGCAACCGTCGTAGTCAAAAGTCTCAAAGCTTGGATAGAGCGATTACCAGGGAGAGTCAAACGCACGACGTGGATGTATATGGAGCTGGGAAGGCTTATAATATGGTAGCAAAAGGGTCAACAATAATCAATTCAGAGATGCAAAGTTGAATAAATGCTCAACGATGGTACTGTGCTGGTCCTAGGCTAGACCGTGCTACAGACGCGAGCCTAGAACACTAACAAAATCACGACGCTGCACGTAAACAAGGGAGGAGCATGCTCTGGATTTTTTTTGCACTTTTTTTCCTTTTTTTTGCTCCGCAACAAATTTTTTTCAAAAAAAATCTACAAATGGTCTAAAAACTGCCTAGCCAGAATTTTCCAGACTTAGTTTTTTTTAGTTTGGAACTATTTTTCTTCTGCGGGTAGCACGAAAGTTCGGGAGTCCTACTCTGTCACGACTTGGAGTACCGTGTGATCTGGAAATCCAAAGCAGAGTAACAAAATACTGGACTCGGACTAGGGCTAGTGGCGGAGATGAATCTTGTGGAACTCGGACTGATGGCGGCGATGAATCTGGTGGAACTCGGACTGGTGGCGTATATATGTTGCAGGTGGACTCAGATTGATGTGATGGCAGTGGATATGTGGTATATGGCAGCGGCGATGATGATGGTGGTATATGGCAGCAGTGATGACGATGGTGTAATATGGCAGCGGTGACGATGATGGTGGTATATGGCTGCGGTGATGATGATGATGCGGCGGCGGCGTGACTACTTGTGAACAGTACTCGAAACTCTAAAGGACTAGGCACGAAGACCAGCAACTAGACACGACGATGCGACCGCAAACTCAACAATGTAAAACCCTATAAAGATTATGCAATGGCCCAGAGTGGTTCAGATATGATGAACTAACCCTAATTTTTTTTGCTTTTTCATGGAATGTAGGTATGAAGAACAGACTCGATCTAAACTACGAAAAACCGTAAAATCTCACCGAGCAACCTGAATATCTGATACCACTTGATAGAGGCAAAGGTGTCCCGATGTCCCGATGATATGGTGGCTATCATTTCTGTGGAAGTCGACCTTGACGATCCGACTACGAACGTGCAAGACGTCGCGCCTTAGCAATCGCTAAACCAACTTCCGAGGGGTTATTGACCACGCCGGAGCACAATCGACGTGACCTCGAGGGTCTGTTTCCTGCGAGCAAACGAAGAACAAGCAAGAAACTAAGATTGCAATCTGGATATTGCGAATATAAGATGAAAGCTTTATTCATCAAGGTGGGGTTCTGCGACGTCTTGGTCTGGTCGTTGGACACAAACGAAGTACGCGAAGTTGCAGCTATGGCGAACTTTTAATCTGAACAAAACCCAAAGTCTAAACAATGCCCTAAGGGTTGTATATATGGAGGAGAGAGGGGGAATTTCATGGCCCTTGGTGGAGGGGTCCGGAACCAACCCTAACTCTTGTTTCCCCACACATACGGACTCTAAAAACAGCCTATACTTAAGTACTTCGAAAATACATGGGCCGGGCCCAATAATAAGGTGACGGAGCACCTAGAATAGCCTCTGGACGAAATTTATGAAGTGGCATCTTGTATATTTTGTCCCATGCTTCATGCACTCATTATGGTGGCTTCAGAGTCCTGGAATCATCACTTGTAACTCCGTTCTTGTTCCCCTTGCGCATGCCATCATCTCCATGCTTGGCCCTTCATTTTTAAGCAAAACAAATGTATCCAATTTAGGCAGAATCGTATTCTCATGAACATTAGAATCGTTACCAAGAAACGAAAGTACCTGATAATTCAGTTGGCGTGCGCGAGCTCTAGTAATTGGTCCAGTATGTATAGCAGCAGGGGTTCTGGGTGTAACAATGGTATTTATGTCCTCATCACTTCCCATGGTTGGTAAGGAATTGGTAGGGGCATATAGAGACCATGAGATTGAGATTTGGACGTCCCGAAACTTCTTTGGTGAAAAGTAGCTCTTCGAGAGCATGGCGAACGTCTTGTCGCATCCGAAGTGTCCCATTAAGCCTCCTCTATGAGATTCCTGCAAAAGCAACCAATGAAGAGAGGACTCGGGAATGCAAAGTTTGTTAGCTCTCATAAGATATCCGTGTTTAATGTAATAGCGTTGCCAAGATGTATTCGACGAACACTTGGCATAAGGAGTAGCAAAAGTTGCATCATGCTCATACATGTCTTTGATATGCTCAAATCCGATGACATTTAACTCAAGTTGTGTGACAAGCGTGCATATGCGGGAAAGAGCATCCGCTACTATGTTTTCTTTACCCTTGATGTACTTGATTACATAGGGAAAAGACTCGATAAATTCACTCCATTTAGCATGACGCTTGTTCAACTTGGTTTGACCCTTAAGATACTTGAGAGTCTCATGATCGGTATGAATGATAAACTCATGGGGACGAAAGTAATGTTCCCATTCATGCAAAACGCAGACTAAAGCATATAGCTCTTTGTCATAGATGGGGTAATTGAGATGCGCTCCGGAAAGTTTCTCACTAACGCAAGCTATGGGGCGCTTCTCTTGCATTAACACACCCCCTATGCCATTACCACTAGCATCGCAATGAATCTCAAAAGGTTTGTCAAAGTTGGGTAAGGCAAGCACGGGAGCATGAGTAAGCAATTTCTTAAGCTCATTGAAAGCGATATCTTGGGATGGTCCCCAAACAAAAGGCGCATTCTTCTTGCTCAAAGGCGAAGCAATGGTGCTAAAATCCTTCACAAAGCGACGATAGAAACCCGCAAGGCCAAGGAAACTACGCACTTGATGAAAGTTGGTTGGTTGCGGCCAAGTCTTAATAGCATTGATCTTGGACTCATCAACATGAACACCCTTAGAAGAAACAACAAAACCCAAGAAAACGAGCTTATCAACACCAAAAAGGCATTTCTCCATATTAGCATAGAGGCGCTCTTTTCTGAGAGTTTGCAAAACGGTGCGGACATGGGTGACATGCTCTTTGATAGATTTTCTAAACACAAGAATGTCATCGAACTAAACCACAAAAAATATACCAATGTAAGGGCGAAAGACATGATTTATAAGGCGCATAAAACTGCCCGGTGCTTCCGAGAGACCCATAGGCATGACTAACCACTCATAGAAACCAAACTTGGTTTTGAATGTGGTTTTCCATTCATTACCTTCTTGTATGCGGATTTGGTAGTAACCACTCTTAAGATCAATTTTGGAAAATATAGTGGCACCACTAAGTTCCTCTAGCATATCATCTAGGCGTGGAATGAGATATCTATAGCGAACGGTGATAGCATTGATAGGTCTACAATTGGAGCACATGCGAAAGCTACCGTCACATTTTGGCACAAGAATGACCGGTACGGCACAAGGGCTCAAACTTTCATGCACATGTCCATGGTCTATGAGATGCTTTACTTGCCTTTGTATTTCTTTGGTTTCTTCGGAGTTAACGCGGTAGGGAGCTTTGTTCGTAAGCGGTGCTCCGGGGATGAGGTCGATGCGGTGCTCAATGCCTCAGAGTGGAGGTAGTCTCGGAGGTAGCTCGTCGGGTAAAATGTCGTGAAATTCCTGCAAGATGTAGTGGTTCGTTCGGCCGTTGTGGACGACTCCTCTATCGAATTGCCATGGCCGTCCAAGGAGAAGATGACAAACGTACATTGGAACGACGTCGCACTCCAAGGTGTCTTCGTAGGCACCAATTTTGAAGGAGACTTGTACTCGGTGCTCGACTTGGATGGTGCCGGAGTCACTAATCCATTGCACTTTGTATGGATGTGGATGCTTCGTCTTGGGCAATTGGTGCTTGGAGAAAAGTTCTTCACTTGTGAGATTATGACAATTTCCTCCATCGATGATGACCTTGACAGATCGTCCATTGATGCCGGCCTTGGTGTGGAATATGTTGCATCTTTGGTCTTCTTCTTGGTGATGTTGGAGGGTCAAGACTTTGGAGACAACAAGTGCGGGACTTGAGTCTTCATCACAAAAGACTTGTTCTTCTTCATTGTTCACTTGACGGTGCATGGCGACTTGCTCAAGGGCTTCCATTTCGCCTTCACTCATGGAGTCATAAGTGCCATCGTCGTTGAAGACCATGCTTCGCTTGTTGGTGCACTCATAGGACTTGTGGCCTCGGCCTCCGCAAGTGAAACACTTGAAGGAACTCGTCTTGACGGTCTCATCGGTTGGGGTTGATCATGATGAAGCTCTCGGCTTGAAGTTGCTCATAGTAGGATGGCTTGTAGTTGATGAAGCTTTCTTGGAAGTCGACTTGTCGATGTTGGTACCAGAAGGATTTGTAGTCGGTGTTGGAGTCGTTGAAGCTTGGTTGTTGGAGAAGTCGTAGGACTTGGATGAGAACTTGGCATAGTTGAAATCATCTTGCACTTGGCGTTCTGCTTTGGTAGCTTGGTGCACTAGCTCGATGAGATTTGAGTATGGTTGGAAGTCGGCGATCTTCTTGATGGGAGGATTGAGTCCATTCAAGAAGTGTGCCATTGTTTGTTCCTCATCATCCATGACATTGGCTCTTATCATTGCAATCTCCATCTCCTTGTAGTATTCTTCAATACTCTTGGTTCCTTGCTTGAGTTGTTGGAGTTTCTTGAAGAGGTCCTGGTTGTAGTAATTTGGCACGAATTGTGCTCTCATGACATCCTTCATTTGCGCCCAAGTAGTGATGGGTGGTTCACCTCTTGGCGCTCGGCGCTCAACGACTTGTTCCCACCAAATGAGGACGTAGTCTTGGAATTCAAGGGATGCCATTGCGATCTTCTTCTCTTCTTCATAGTTTTGCAAGTGGAAGATTTTGTCAACCTTCAATGCCCATGAGATGTACTCTTCGGGGTCGTTGCTACCGGTGAACTTGGGAATGGTGAACTTTAGCTTGACGTATCGTTGCTCTTCGTTGTATTGGGGTTGGGGATGATGACGCCCATGTCGGTGAGGATTGGCAACCTCATGTTGCTCTTGGCGAGGAGGATTGTCTTCCTCATGTGGCTCTTGGCGAGGAGGATTTCCATTGTCTTCATGCTCTCGATGAACTTGATGGTCTTGGCGAGCTTGTGGAGGAGCTTCTCGAGCTCGAGGAGGAACTTGACGGTGGACGCGAGCTTGATATATCCTCTCGCGGACTTCTTCGCGAAGTGCTTCGTCATGTTCACGAGCTTGTCGGCCTCGGTCGGCTACGGCTCGACTTGAATCGCGTAGAGCTTGTTGTGCCTCAAGTGCTTGTGTGTCACGGAGTTGTTGTTCTTGACATTGTGCCTCGTCATCTTGTGCATTTTGGTGTAGACGCGCGCATTCTGCCTCTTCATGTGGGCATTGTCGTTGCCGTTCTCGTGCTAGAGCAAAGGCTTCTTGGGTTTGACGTCGTCGGTGGTCTTGCGAGTCGGTGTCGTGTAGAGGATTGAGGCTTGCTTGATGCTCGTTGCGCGTGGCACGACGAAGAGTGTTCAATGATGGTGTACTTGAGTCTGAGAGGGTAAAGTCGGAGTGGCGACTTGAACGGCTCCTTCTTGAAGTGGAAGAAGAGCGGTTGAGCAACAAAGCGCGAATCTCATCCATCCTTGCGTCATTCTCTTGCTTGTGATCGTAGAGCTTGTGGTCGAAGAAGTCCCTTGTACGTTGCTCGGAGAGTCGCAAGTCCGTGGCGAGGTTGTCTATGCGGTCACTCATGGCTTGTTGTTCTTGATGCAAAGCACGTTGTGCACCAAAGAGGTGGCTATTGGTGACGAAGGTGTTCACATCATCGTCTTGCTCCATGACGAGTGGGTTGGTAGAAGTACTTGGCCTATCCATCATTCCAAGACAAATCTGAGTGGTAGAAAGAGAAGAACGAATACCAAATGTACCTTGACCGAAGTTGAAGTGGATCGATGATCACTACAATGTAGGACAAGGGAATAGCACAATTGGTACGAATTCTTGTCAGTTTGTCACACCTACACAAGTAAAAGCTTATGGTGGAGCTTGGTTAGGATGGTGGCACAATTTTTGGTGTGAATATAAGCAAGATTCAATACTATTGGAGAAGATTCACGACTTGTAAATGCAACAAGTAGACCAATAGCAAGATATGGTACGTGGAAACACAACACACGGAAAGATAAATGGGGTCGTGCAACCAAGGGTGAGCCAAAATGTGGGATCCATGAAAATGCTCTTGTTGCACAACACTAGAGAGACGCTAGCAAGATTGCACAATAGGCGGATACGAACTTGTGCACAACCTACTAAGCAAAAATGCAACGACTTCTATCCCAAGTATGATGTTCCGAAGATATGATCCAAAATGATATGGTGTGTGATGCTATGGTTCTCGCTTTTAAGATCTTTGCTTATCTTTTCTCTTTGCTTAAAAACTTGTTTGGCTCTTTGATGTTTGAGCTCTTTTCTCATGCGATGCTTCATGAACCAAGATAGCAATTGTGTATGCGATGGCAATTTTGTGACACAAGAGATGATTCCAAGATATGCAACACGATGATAGTATGTATGCTATTGGATGTATGATCACTAATGTGCACAAGTCACGTTGCTGGTAATACTCAAAGGCTAGTCTCGATGGGTAAGCTATGCAAAAGTAAGGCTATGGGGTTATCAATGCAAATGGAAGAGAGTATGATGATATCACAATACCAAGATGATACCAATGGGAAGTTGATACCACAAGGGTGTAGTCGTTCGTAGTAGTCCTTGGCGAAAATGAGCGGTGGTGATGATGATGTCGAACCGTCCCTAGGTAGCCGAAACACGAAAGGAAACGGTGAGCCACAACTCAAATTCTCAAAACCAAGTGCGACAAAAAGTGTCGGAGTAGGTAGTGGTCAAGTGGTGGTGTGGGTTGGGGTATTGGAAAGGTTTGCGAAGGGGTTTGCGGAAGTTAGGTGGTGGTGGTCGAATTGGGTATGCGGAGGCGTAGGCGGCGGTGGTCAAAAACTGCAGGAAATGCAGTTTGGTCACTGGAAGCCGGATGATCCGGGCTAGGAGCTGTATGATCCGGGCGAACAGCCGGATGATCCGGGTGGGTCAATCTCGCTCGGGGATGGCTCGGGATGAACTCGAAAACTGCCACAAATTCGGGGATTTCGCGAATTTTGGAGGGATTTCGAGGTGGAGATGGTGGGGAAGGCTAGATACACTTGCAACACAACAAACTCACGGATCAAAACCAACAAAACATCATCAAAACTCACAAATCACAAGAAAAATTTTTGGGGCTATTTTTGTGGGTATTTTTGGAATAGGACGAAAAACAACAAAATCAAGCTAGAAAACAAAGAGGGGAGGCTCCGAAATCGTGATCAACCTTGCTCATGATACGAAGATGATGTAGGGTAGAGGCCCTAATCACCCGATCTTTCATGAAAGGAGCGGATCCCGTGAAAATCACGAAGAACAGAGGGAAGAACGGAGAGAAATCACAATGAGAAACACGAGAGGAAACACTAAACCGACACGAATAAGTCACACATGTTCTAGACCCTCGAGTACATAAGGAAAGATACACGATCCACGGAAAACTAGGGACGATACAAGGGTAGCTGGTCTTCCCCGCGAGGAGGTCTTGAGTTCTTCCCTAAAAGGGGTCTTGAATCCGCTTGGGGGATCTTCTCCGGTGGAGGCTCGAATCTCCATGGAGAAGGCAACCAAGTGGATGAGTAAAGCTCGCACACAAACATGAGCTAAACCTTTGCGAACCCTAAAAATGGGGAGGAGAAGGTCTATTTATAGCCCAAGTGGCGAAAGGGTAAGTGAGGGGATGAAACGGGTACACGGGCCTCAGCCCAAGTCACGCACGTAGGCGGTGGCCGGTTGATCCGGAAGTTGGTCCGGATGATTCGGGCTTCAGGGGTCCGGATGATCCAGTTGTGTTGGAGCAGCTGCGGGAGGGCCGGATGTCCGGGACCTGGTCCGGACGTCCGGGTGTGGCCGGACGAACCAGGCCTGGGTCCGGATGACCCAGCTTCATGTTGACGCTTTGGGTGTCGTTGGGCATATTATCTGGATCATCCGGGCCGGGGTCCGGATCATCCGGGCTGAGGATGTCGTCCGGAACGTCCGGGCTTCTGCTGACTTAGCCCTTTTCCTTCTTCGTCTTCACGTCCATCTTGCTCTTCGGATTCTCCTTGCTCCTTTGCGTCTCCATGGCTAACTCCTTGATACCTGAGTATGCACAATGTCTCCGTTTGAGGTAGTAGTCATGTCTCATGATCATCGAAGTGGAATTGTGAGATGAGAGATGTCACCTCGGTCTCGAGAGCTCTTGCACGTGATCGAGTCATGGGTCCACTAGGCACTTGATGAGACAATGGTAGGTCCATGGGGATGACCTTGGGATGCTCCGCATCAACTTGTATGAGCATGATGTAACTTTTGATACTCCTTATGCCAAGTGTTTGTCGCATACATCTTGGGAACGCTATTACATCAAGGATGGATATCTTATGCGAGCTAACAAACTTTGCATCCCTGAGTCTTCTCTTCGTTTGTTGCTTTTGCAGGAATCTCATGGAGGAGGCTTCATGGGACATTTCGGACATGACAAGACGTTCGCCACGCTCTCGAAGATGTTTCGGGACGTCAATCATTTCACCAACCGATGCTCTACATGTCGCAAAGCTAAGTCCAAAGCTTAATCTCATGGCCTTTATATGCCTCTACCAATTCCATACCAACCATGGGAAGACATTAGCATGGACTTTGTACTTGGTTTGCCTAGGACTCGAAATGGGAAAGATTCCATATTTGTCGTTGTGGACCGTTTCTCCAAAATGGCACATTTTATTCCTTGCAACAAGATCGACGATGCTTCACATGTTGCTAATCACTTTTGTAGGGAAATATTGCGTCTAAATGGAGTGAGAAAGACAATTGTCTCGGACCATGACGTCAAGTTCCTAAGCTTTTTTTGGAAGGCCCTATGCGCCAAGCTCGGAATCAAGCTACTCTTCTCCACAACTTACCATCCTCAAACCGACAGCCAAACGGAGGTGACCAACCGCACACTCTCCACTCTACTTCGAGTACTCATCAAGAAGAACATCAAGGAGTGGGAGGAGTGCCTACCTATCGCCGAGTTCGCCTACAACCGAGCAAGACACTCAACAACCGGCAAGTCCCCCTTCGAGGTCGTCTACGGATTCAACCCATTGTCACCATTGGACATTCTGCCTCTACCACTCCAAGAGCGCATCAATTTGGATGCAAGTGCACGAGCGACCCATATCAAGAAGCTGCATGAAGATACAAGAAACACCATCGAGCACCAAGTACAATGCCTTGCGACCAAGCTCAACAAGCACCCTATGATATTCAACATTGGAGACCTCGTGTGGCTACACCTTCGCAAGGACCGCTTTCCCCAAGAACGCAAGTCCAAACTTCGACCACGCGTGGATGGACCCTTCAAGGTGATTGCATGCTACAACAACAATGCATACAAGATCGACATCCCTCGTGACAAGTACTCCGTGAGCGACGCCTTCAATGACAAAACCTTGCTCCATACCATGGTGATGAAGAATTTGATCCGAGGACGGATCTTCCCCAAGGGAGGGGAGATGATGCGGAGCATCGCAAGATCATCCCCATGGACGCACCTACACCTCCAACGACACCACTTGGACTAATGACACGAGCTGAGCCAAGGCTATCGAAGATAAGGTGAACTCACTCCTCTCCGAACTTCCACTTTCTATGCATGAGACATGGCTACTACCTAAGTCCGAGGTGTTGTGCATGATTAGGCACCAAGAGGGCCCTCTCGAAGATGCGCATGAAGATGTACAAGACCCCAAGTCCACGGATGAGGAGAACCAACGGAAGGAGCGAAGAACATCTCCCAGGCCCCGGACATCCGGCCATGACCCCGGACTTCCGGCCCCTGGAGCGTCGTCCACTACAGCAGCTCAGCCGCCAGAAACTACAGGCCCCGGACATCCGACCGTGACAGCCCGGACATCCGGCCTCCCCAGAGCCCCCGGACATCCGGCTGCCAGCCCGGAAATCCGCCCCCTCCGAACCCGAGAGCAACAAATGCCACCACTCCAGCCCAGACATCCGGCGTTGCCTGAAAGCCCGGACATCCGGCCTGACCAGCCCGGGCATCCGGCCTCCCCTGTCTGCACAGTGAAGGGCCGAGGCTCGTGTATCCCTTCTCCCCCAGACTATATATACTCCACCTTGCCGAACTTTCTAGGGTTAGCAAAGGTTTAGCTCATGTTTGTGTGAGAGCTTTGCTCATCCACTTGGTTACCTTCTCCCCGGAGATTCCAGCCTCCACCGGAGAAGATCCACCATGCGGATTCAAGACCCTTCTTTAGGGAAGAACTCAAGACCTCCTCACAGAGAAGACCGGCTACCCTTGTATCGTCCTTAGTTGTCCGTGGATCGTGTATCTTCTCTTATGTATTCGAGGATCTAGCACTTGTGTGACTTGTTGTTGTTAGTTTGAGTGTTCCTCTTGTGTTTCCCCTTGTGATTTCCCTCGTTTCCCTCTTCGTGTTCTTCGTGTCCTTTGCGGGATCCACTCCTTTCATGAAAGATCGGCCAACTAGGGTTCCACCCTACATCACTCTAGCAATGTCGCCACCACTGGCGACGTTCTTGTGGAGACGCACGATGGTCAGCGTCGCCAACGCTGGCAATGTTCATGTGGAGACGCATGGCAGTCAGCTTCTCCCACGGTATGCGTATTCTAGACTGAGGCCCCGTGCATGTCGGTGTAGCGCTGAATGTTAGCTGATAGACGCTGATAATCTCACTATTTGCCGAAGTAGTTTATAGTCAATATGCTCTGCGTAAGAAGCTTCTTTGCCCTATTCTGCACTCAATCGGCTTAGTTGAGAAGGCATGCCAAGCCCGATTAGTTGCTAACATATCCTGCCATATATCTATTGTGACGTAGATTGCCATGGTCTAGTAGCCAATCTGTTAGGTGAATAGCTCTACATCGTTTTATACATGATCTTTGTTGCTGAGATGGCTTTCGATAGTTTGATGGTTGTGTGCTCGGCCTCATTGACTGCTGAAACAGCCTGCCATAATTTAGCACTCAAATATGTTTGCTGAATTAGTGTTACATATATTTTGTTACTTAGATCTGCTTGTCCAAATATCTTGCCATAGCTTTAGACATCGACCTAGGTATTTTTTCTAGACTTCATAAAAAAGCATATATGTTTTTCCTGTAATATCTAGTAGAAGAACTAATTTGTATGTCTAACAGATGGACATGACTTGGATAACTTTAGCTCAAAGATTCGCCACTGCATATGTCGAGGGGGTTGAAAACTTCATGAACTTTATCATAGCTGAGTATGGTGGTCCAAAATTAGATGTGCTCTGCCTGTGTAGCAGTTGTATGAATTCAGTTACAAGACTCCAATCAACTATGCAAAATCATCGACACTTGTATGGGATGTTGGTCACATATACTAGGTGGGTTCATCATGGTGAAGCTATGAACGTCAATGTTACTCACTATGTGGAAGGAGCAGATCACCATCTTGATCTGCCTGATGCTCAGGTGGAAGAGGAGGAGGAGGTGGTGGTGGCGGAGCCAGTGAGTTTGAACAACATTGAAACAATGCTAAGAAATGCTCGTGTAGTTCGTGAACTTTCCCCTGCAGAAGAAAAATGGTGGGCCCGCATGTTGGAACAATGCAACATGGCTGTCACCCAAGAAAATGAACTATCGGTATTCTCAGCTATGGTCACCTTTCTTCAGGTGAAGACATTTGAGCGGATGACCAACAAATCATTCGATGCGACGTTGGTTGCTTTCTGCAAATCTTTCCTAGATGCATCTGAGCTGCCACACACCTATAGTAAAATGAAGAATTTCCTTCGTGCAGTTGGAATTGGATATGATATGATCCATATTTGTGAGAATAATTGTGTTCTGTTCCAAAAGGATTATGCCATCTTAAGTGAATGCCCAAAATGCAAATCATCAAGATGGAAAGATGGCGATGCTGTGAAGAGGATTCCTCATAATGTTCTGAGACGTTTTCCAATTATACCAAGATTGTACAAGTTGTTTCATGATGCTGAAACAAGAGAGGATGTACTGTGGAATTCTAGGAACCAGGAGTACAGATATTAGAATGTAATGAGCCATCCATCTCATGGTAGCGACTGGAAAAGCTTCAATCGGAAACACAAAAAGTTTTCTGTTGACCCGAGAAACATTAGACTTGGCTTAGCTTCAGATGGATTTAACCCATTTGGCCACTAGAGGGCCACCTATAGCATGTGGCTAGTGCTTGTTATCCCTTACATCATGCCTCCAAATGTCTGCACCAAAGAATCAAACTAGATGATGTCCTTCCTCATCCCAGGTCCAAAAAGTCCTGGAAAGGATTTTGATTTATTCATGGAGCCTCTTGTGGAGGAACTTCAACAGCTATGGAGGGGTGTTCTCACTCGAGACCTATATAGCAGCCCACCAGCTGATTTCTTTCTGCGTGCTGTTATAATTTGGTGCATCCATGATTATCCGACTTTGGGCACTATGTCAGGGCGAACGACATATGGTTACAATGCATGTGTTCGCTGTGACAAGAATCCGCTGTCATACGCAATACTTGGCAAGATCTATTACATTGGACACCACCGTTTCCTTGCCAAGGACAAGCTGTGTCCTACAAAATATCGAAGACATGTGTTCAATGCAAAGCATGAAAACTGTGATGCGCCAAAGAGGCTCCCCGGGGGTGAGTTGCCAGTTAAATTAGAGAAGGTCAGGCATATGACACCAGGAAATCTTCCTGATAATGATAGCGGCAAAAGGAAGCGTGGCAGGGCAGAAGAGAGATTATTTTTTACCCGCAGGTCCACTTGTGGGACTCAGAGTATTGGAAAGATTTGGATCTGCGGCATAATCTTGATGTGATGCACATCGAGAAAAATATATGTGACATCATTATCGGCACACTTCTTAATATTGAAGGCAAGACAAAAGATACTTTAAAATCTAGGACTGATTTGACACACCTGGGTATCAGAAAGTATTTGTAGGTGGAATATGAAGTACCAGCTGTGTACGTCTTGGAGAAGGTAAAAAGAAAAGAATTCTGCAAGGTCATATCACGTGTGAGATTATCACATGGATTTACTTCCAACCCTGAAAGGAGAGTCAGTGCAGATGGAAACAAGGTACAAGGGTTGAAAACTCATGACTGGCACGTCCTACTTCAAAGGGTTTTACCTGTTATCCTTCGAGGATTGGGCGGCCCTGACTTTTACAGAGCAGTTGCAGAGTTGGGACAATTCTCAGGGAACTCTGAAGTAGAAATATCAGGATAGAAGCTTTGGAGCGTCTTAGAGACAAGATACCAACTATCCTATGCGACCTTGAGAAGATATATCCTCCATCCTTCTTTGATGTGATGGCACATTTGACTGTTCATCTACCTGATGAGGCACTACTTAGAGGTCCAGTTGTCACATCCCTAGCTTTACCCTGCCCTTGGACAAGCTTGGTTGTTGCATCATGTTTAAATTGAAGAAATTTGAAATGAGGGAGATTTCCACAATCTCAGAAATCTTTAAAAAATTGAGCAAGTTAAAAATTTCTTCAAATGAGCCCCAGAAAATGTTCCTCTTAATCTCTGAAAATAATGGCAAGAAGTAAAAATCAGACCAATATTTTTGGAATCACAAAAATATTTATTTTGGACATTTGAGTCAATTCAGTAATTATTTACATTGGATATGTATTTGTTATATATTAAATATAACTCCAATAACTCTGGAAGTTTGCGAGTGGCCTTGAATACTTTTTAACAGGCCACATAATAATTTTCAGAAGTTTATGAAATGGTCTGGTATTTAAATCAAATCAAAACCAATTGCAGAAAATAGAAAACACAAATAAATAGAAAAACCAAAGAGAGAGAAAACCTACCTGGCGCCTACCTGTTTGGCCTGCTGCTGAAGCCGGCCCAGCCCATCTCCACCTCCCCTTTCGTCTTCCTCCTCTTGCTAGGAGGACGAATGATAGGGCGAGGGTCCCAATCTTTCGATTAGATGATAACTATCGATTTGGTGGAGTCGACTTTGACAATCCGACTACAAACGTGCACGACGTTGCGCCTTAGCAATTGCTAAACTAATCTCCCGAGGTTACTGATGATGTTGGAAGCACAATCAGCCTGACCACGAAGGTCTATTCCTGCACGCAATCGAAGAACAAGCAAGAATATGATAATGCAATCTGAATATTGCGAATATAGTTGAAGTATTGATAAATGTGGGGATCCGAAAGCGATCTTGGTCTGATCGTTGAACACAAACAAAGTACATGAAGTTGCAATGGCTAACTTTTAACTAAACAAATCCCAAGCAAAAAGCTACTAGATGGATCTACTTATATAGGAGCAAGGGGTGGTGGCCAAGGAGGTGGGAGGACATCCCAAGGCAGCCTAAAACTAACCCTAGGTCGTACAAGGCTCATGGGCCCAAGGGGAGGTGATGCAACACCTTTGGGCTTGTAGTTCGATTCGGATTCTGCTACAACGTCAGCTTGTTTCGTCCATATCTCAATGCTCCGGACGAATTTGAAGGTGAATCCAATTGGGTTGGAAAGATCACAAAATCTAGTTTCCAACAAAAAAAGGATCACCCAGTTTGGAGTCCGTATGAAAAAGTTGTTGGCATTTTGAGTCAGGTATGATTGTGCAGTCCGAATATGAATCAAGAACGTGAGAGACTTGGACTCTATCTTCTCTTGGCCCAGAAGTGACATGAGAGGAATTTTTGAACATAACTTAAACTTTTCATTTTCCCTTATCTTCATATGTGAATTGTTCAAATGTCCCAAACACTTGCAATTAGACAAAACGCAAAAGTGTGTGAAGTACTTTTGTTCTGGATAACATAAATAGATTGTTGAATAGTTTGCACTAGAAATCACCTGACAAATATGCATTTATGCAATATTTTTGGTCGTATCCAAGGTAGACATGTCCTCATCATCCTCTCCTTCTTGAAAACAAAGCCATCCTCGGCATTGCTTAATCTGAAATGTGGCTAACAAAAGAGACAAGGTGTACATGTTGTATATGTATATGCCATCCATTTTTACTTCCCTTGATTTTTGCACATATGACAAATGTATACATGAGTAACTTTCATAGATCATAAAATATAAAGCCAAAATATTATCATAAATAGAAGACATGAAAATATTGCAACTCAGTTTGCACAAATAAGTGAAGCTCTTATTCATATCAAAAGATTGACAATATTCATCATTAAACCATGCCAACATTGGTGCATAAATCTTACTTGCATCAAATTTACATGCGACAACATGCTTAAATAAGCAAACATACAAGAAGTCATTGGACATAGAATCATCACCAAGATTAGAGGTCATATCAAAATGATTAAACATTGGTTCTTTTGCATCAACAATTAATTCAATGGGTGCACTCAAAATTGTTGGTATTTCAGTTGTTTGATCACATGGCAAAGTCAAATCATCAACATAGTCCTCTAAAATAGGTGGTACGATCAAAGTAGTGGGTAGCTCATCAGATGGTGCATTCAAATTGACAAGGCATTCATCCCTCTCATGTAGAGATGGAAGATCAGTACCTTTGTCATTACCTCTTATGATCAACTCAGATGATGTAGCGACTCTCGGGGGCGATGTGTCACATGGTGGAGGTGATGTAGTCCTCAGAACAACAGATGTGGTTGTCATAGTATGCCTAGTAGTTGAAGGAACAATCATATCAACTCTTGGAATGTGCACCGTGCGCTTGTTCTCCTCGTGGGCAACACGTCATTTTATTTCCTGTTCAGCTTTGCAAGCAAGACGAAACAAATGTTCCATAGGATAACACTCTTCATGAATTATTATCTCTTGAATATCACAGTTTAATCCTCCCCAAAATCTATCAATAAAATCATCTTACTTTCTTCTAAAGAGGAATGCAAAAAGGTAGTTTGTAAATCATCATAATATTTTGTTACAGTGTCACTACCTTGTTTTAAATGTTGCAACTTTTTAATCATGTCGCGAGTATAATAAGCGAGAACAAAAGTATGTCGCATGGCAAGTTTCAAATCATCCCAAGTAGTAGGTATATAATCAGGGTTTAGCCGATAATATTCACTCCACCAAACAAAAGCATAACCAGTGAAAGAACCAACCGTAACCTTAACCTTTTTATGTTCATCAAAATTATGGGAAGCAAATATATTTTTTATGTTGAACTCCCACTCAATATATAAAGCAGGTCTAAAACGGCCATTAAATGGTTGTATAGATACATTAACCTGGTCATGTGCATTTGGATGTTTTTGCACCTCTTGTGATGATTGTGGTATTTCCAAAGGTGGTGGCACGTCTCCCATGATCGACAAAGCCCATGAATTGACTCTGGATCCTGTCATGATTAGTACAAACAAGAAACAGAATCCAAAAAAAATGTTCCTATGAACTACATGGAAGTGGTGGTAAAACGCTCATAGTATAGGAAATCTCAATATCTTACAAGTTCTTACCATGTAGCAGGTGGTGATCGACAACCAGCAGTGTCAAATAACTCTGAAGATTGAGTAAAGCGATTGCCAGGGTAACGTACGTATACATGGTGTAGAAATATGTGGAGCTGGGTTGGCTATATATGGTAGCAAAAGATTAGCAATAATCAATTCAAAGATGCAATGTTGAATAAACGTTCAACGACGGTACTGTGCTGGTCCTAGGCTAGACCGGACTAGAGACGTTTGCCTAGAACACTAATGAGGTCACGCCGTAGCACAACTAGCATCAATAAAAGATATGAAGTAGCTCTGGACAGAAAAATATAAGTGAAGATCACAATAGCCATAAAGATAATGATGTGAAACAACAGCCAAGCAGGATATATCAACAACTTTCTCTCCAACTTTCCTCTGGAAAAGTTTGTGCCAATTTTTGATTAAAAAAATTCAACAATGGTTTTGACTCAAGATTTGGAACGCAAAAGGAATCACTCAATTCCAAGTTGATATGAGGAGTCAAAAAAATTCTAAAACTGGTCTGTAAAACTGGAATAAGCTGTGTTTGTGAACTTCAGAGGGCAAAAAGACCTATTTAGAAGCCGATTTTGAGGTGCCAAATATTGAACTAGCTTCTGCAACTATTTAGATATGGCTCGTCGCTAGCTTTCATTTGAGTACACGCGGAGCCCAAACGGACTTCTTATGAGGAAGTTATGTCTGTTTTACTGAACAGTGCACAAAACAGATTCCAATCCGAATTCAACTACGAGATTGAGTCTAGATAGATCCGAATTTTGTTTTTTTTTTCTCTCTCATTTTTTCCTCACACTTTTTTTCTTTTTCTTTCTCTCTTTTTTTTCTCTGACTTTTTTTTCACTCTCCCTCTTTCCAAAACAATCTAGATAAGATGCAGATTGGATCTAGCGAAGATGTGAATGACCTCAACTATGATTGTGACAATGAACGACGGGTAGCACGTGGTGGAAATCGATGGATGGGTGGTGGACAGTGTAAGGGATAATGATGCTGCGGCGGCGTGACTAATGTGAACAGAACTCGAAACTCTAAACGAACTAGACACTAAGACAAGCAACTCGACACGACGATGCAACCGATAATTCAACTATGCAAGAAATGAAAAGAAAATTGCAAAGGCTCAGACTATCTTGGACAAAGGATGAATAGATCTAGCTTTTTTGTGGATTTTTCTTGGACAATAGGTAAGAAAATAAATATAATCTAGAAAAAACTAGAAATTCTCACCGAGCAACCTGAAAAAATTATACCACTTGATAGGGGCGAGGGTCCCGATCTTTTGATGAGATGATAACTATCGATTTGGTGGAGTCGACTTTGACAATCCGACTACAAACGTGCATGACGTTACGCCTTAGCAATCGCTAAACCAATCTCCCGAGGTTACAGACGATGCTGGAAGCACGGTCAGCCTGACCACGAAGGTCTATTCCTGCACGCAGTCGAAGAACAAGCAAGAATATGATAATACAATTCGAATATTGCAAATATAGATGAAGTGTCGATAAAGGTGGGGATCCGAAAGCGGTCTTGGTCTGGTCGTTGAACACAAACGAAGTACACGAAGTTGCAATGGCTAACTTTTAACTACACAAATCCCATGCAAAAAGCTACTAGATGGATCTACTTATATAGGAGCAAGGGGTGGCGGCCAAGGAGGTGGGGGACGTCTCAAGGCAGCCTAAAACTAATCCTAGGTCATAAAAGGCTCATGGGCCCAAGGAGGTGATGCAACACCTTTGAGCTTGTAGTTCGATGCAGATTCTGCTACAACGTCAGATTGTTTCGTCCGTATATCAATGCTCGGGAAGAATTTGAAGGTGAATCCAATTGGGTTGGAAAGATCACGAAATCTAGTTTCCAACAAAAAAGAAGCACCCAATTCGGAGTCCGTATGAAAAAGTTGTTGGCGTTTTGAGTCAGGTATGTCTGTGCAGTCCGAATCTGAATCTAGAAGGTGAGAGATTTGGACTCTGTCTTCTCTTGGCCCAAAAGTGACGTGAGAGGACTTTTTGAACAGAACTTAAACTTCTCCTTTTCCCTTATCTTCATATGTGGATTGTTCAAATGTCCCATACACCTGCAATTAGACAAAACACAAAAGTGTGTGAAGTACTTTTGTTCTGGATAACATAAATAGATTATTGAATAGTTTGCACTAGAAATCACCTGTCAAATATGCATGTATGCAATATTTTTGGTCGTATCCAAGGTAGTCAGCTCCTCATCAATGAAGGGTGTGTGCCCGCGGCGAACCAGCACGCGCACGGGCACCGACGGCCACCTCCTGCTTGCCGCTTCGCCCTGGCCTTCCATGGTGCAGCCACGCCACCCCCTCGACCCTCTCTCGCTCTCCCAGTGCCTCTCCCCCTCCTCTTGCTATCTCCCGCACATCACCCGAGAGCCGCTGTCGCCACCGCTCACCATTGTTGCACCCTGAGCCACCGCCCCGCCTCCCCGACGTATCCCTCATCTCCGCCACGTCGTCCTGAAGCTCCACGCCTACTCACGCAAGCCAGGGAGCCCCGCAACATCACCGGCGTCGTCGTGTTCATCGTCGGGCATCTGAGATCGTCATCGCCGATTAGTTGTCCACAACGCATCCCCGAGCTCTCTGGTGACGCCTTTGGATCCGCTGTGAGCCACTGCGTTGATCCCCCCTCTCCCCTAGCTAGTTTCCTTCCCCTAACGCTGATGCCCATCAGAGCCGAGAGCTCTTTGCCGCCATTCATGTCACCGCCGTGGCCACTTTCACCTAGGGCCGCGCCGTAGCACACCACCGTTCTTAGTGCAACGCCAGGACCCCAAAAGCGTCACCTGTTTCTCCTGCCGTGCACCGCAGCGCCGAAACCACCAACTCCCGAACAACGACAGCCGCCCCGAGCTTGTTTCCGATGAGCTCTGGCCGCCCTAGCTGCTGCTGCCTGCTGCGGTGGATGCGGGCGAGCTCCGGCTCCCCATAGCCGCTCTCCTCCATCCATTTGGTCGCCGGAGAAGCGATGATGTAGGGTAGAACCCTAATCGCCCAATCTTTCATGAAAGGAGCGGATCCCGCGAAGAACATGATGAGGACATAAATACCATTGTTACACCCACAGCCCCTACTGCTATACATACTAGACCAATTACTAGAGCTCGCGCACGTCAATTGAATTATTAGGTACTTTCATTTCTTGGTAATGATTCTAATGTTCATGAGAATATGATGCTGCCTAAATTGGATACATTTGCTTTGATTATAAATGAAGGGCCTAGCTTGGACAAGAAAGATGAACCTTGGAGCAAGTTCAAGCATGTAGATGATGGCAGGCGCAAGGGGATCATGAACGGAGTTACAAGTGATGATTTCAGGACTTTGAAGCCACCATAAGGAGTGCATGAAGCCTTGGAGAAAATATACAAGATGCCACTTCATAAATTTCGTTCAGAGGCTACTTTAGGTGCTGCGTCACCTTATTATTGAGCCAGGCCCATGTATTTTCGAAATACTTAAGTATAGGCAATTTTTAGAGTCCGTATGTGTGGGGAAACAAGAGTTAGGGTTGGTTTCGGACCCCTCCTCCAAGGGCCACGAAATCCCCCCCTCCTCTTCCTCCATATATACAGCCCTTAGGGCATCGTTTAGACTTTGGGTTTTTTTAGATTAAAGTTCGCCATAGCTGCAACTTCGCGTACTTTGTTTGTGTCCAACGACCAGACCAAGACGTCACAGAACCCCACATTGATCAATAAAGCTTTCATCTTATATTCGCAATATCCAGATTGCAATCTCAGTTTCTTGCTTGTTCTTCGTTTGCTCGCAGGAAGCAGACCCTCGTGGTCATGTTGATCATGCTCCGGCGTGGTCAATAACCCCTCGGAAGTTGGTTTAGTGATTTCTAAGACGCGACGTCTCGCACGTTCGTAGTCGCATCATTAAGGTCGACTCCCACGGAAACGATAGCCACCATCTCATCGAAACATCGGGACACCTTTGCCTCTATCAAGTGGTATCAAATTTCTAGGTTGCTCGGTGAGATTTTATAGTTTCTCGTAGTTTAGATCGAGTCTGTTCTTCATACCTACAATCCACGAAAAAAGCCAAAAAAATTAGGGTTAGTTCAACATATCCGAACCAATCTGAGCCTTTGCATAGTCTTTTTAGTATTTTGCTTTGTTGAATTTGCGGTTGCATCGTCATGTCTAGTTGCTGGTCTTAGAGTCTAGTCTTTTAGAGTTTCGAGTTCTGGTCATAAGTTGTCACGCCGACGCCGCACCATCATCATCGCCCCTGCCATCTACCACCACCGCTTATCCGCCACCAATCCGTATCCATATACCACCACCGCTTATCCGCCATCGATCCGTATCCATATACCACCACCAATCCGTATCCATATACCACCACCGCTGCCATATCCTACCATCATATATCCACCACCAATCCGAGTTCCTTTCATATTAGGTTTGTTTTCGAAGTCCGTCTAATTTCCGATTCGTGTTTCCTTGCCTGAGTAGATTTCGGAAAAAAAGAATCTGGACACCCCCGGGCAGTTTTTAGGCCAAAATTTTCGGAGGCAAATTATTTTTCCCTATCCTACTTTTAGGATTTTCTGAGTCTTTTGAGCCACGTGCCATCATAGTGATTTTTTGTTGCACTTTTTCGTCGTCGCTGCCCTGATTTCCGAAAAAAAAGTAAAAAAAAAATTTCGTGCCCATCCTGTCAGTTTGACGAGGGAAGAGTTTTGAGACACTCGCCATTATAGTGATTTTTCACAAAAAAAGAGGACCACAAAAAAAGAGCGAAAAAAAAGTTCCAGAGTGTGCTTTTCCCTTGTTTACGTGCAGCGCGTTATTTTGTTTGTGTTCTAGGCTCGTGTCTCTAGCACGGTCTAGCCTAGGACCAGCACAGTACCGTCGTTGAGCGTTTATTCAACTTTGCATCTCTGAATTGATTATTGTTGACCCTTTTTGCTACCATATTATAAGCCTTCCCAGCTCCACATACATCTACGTTGTGCGATTGACTCTCCCTGGTAATCTCTCTATCGAAGCTTTGAGAGTTTTGACTACGACGGGTGCCGATCACCGCCTGCTACTGGGTAAGAACTGGTAAGCATTTGAGATTTGCTTGACGGATTTGTGACATCCACCACCACCTCTTGTTAGTAGTCTGTAGGATCATATTCTTGTGTGTTTCTATTGCTGCTAACCATGGCAGGATCACAAGATGTCGGTGTACAAAAAGAGGGGTACACTTTTTGTACCCCTATAACTGTGCACAGGCAGTCTGAGCCACGGGCACCACCACACCAAGCAAGGCAAGGGAGGTGATCCACGGTAAGACCGAAGATCAAGAGAACTACGACGCCAAGGCCAAGACCACGAAGAGCAAAGGGGACGAAGCGGACTCCCCCGGCAAGATCCTTGCCGGGAGACAGTTCTAGCAGCCCCGGCAAGACCCTTGCCGCAGTGACTCGTCCCACGCCTACGGAGCAAATCGCCCTTGAGTGCACTGCCCCCAAAGGGCATGGATTCGGGAGACATCCCCATGGCGGCATGCAGATCTTCGTGAAGACATTCAAGATCAGGTACGCACTAAGGAGACGACAACCCTTGGCGGGATCCCAGCCGAGGAGGACCACAAAGCCCCCGGCAAGCGCCTTGCCGGGGATGACAGCAGGCGCCCCGGCAAGACCCTTCCCGGGGCCCCGGCAAGGTCCTTACCGAGGACATCCGCAGGGCCACCATCAGGCCCATGCCGACTAAACCTCCACCGCCGTTCGCATGCAGCTGCCGACCCAACCAGCTGGGCAGGCACCTGCGTGGCGGCATGCAGATCTCCGTGAAGACCCACCACTGCGCCACCTCAACTGCCTGCCTACCTACGTGGCATCACAGGCGTCGTTGGCCAAGGCACGCATCGACACAAGAAGGAGCGGCAACGGACGAGACAGGTTTCTCCCCCGTCCCCGATAAAGCAAGGACACCTAAGCAAGACGCATTAAATGCGCCTTGTCATGTAATGCGAGGGATAACCTCACATCACTGTACCCTTTCCACCTCTTGTGTGCCACTGTGGCAACCCTTTTTTTCTATAAAAGGAGGCCCGAGGCGACCAGGAGAAGGATTCGGCTTTTTGGAGCTCCTCACGCCCCATAGCTAGCTCAAGAACACAGATATACAACCCACCAAAGCAGGAGTAGGGTTTTACGCATCCTCGCGGCCCGAACCTGGATAAACGAACCGTGTGCTACCTGTTAGATCCGCTCTTCTCACGACCCCGCGCCCCGCTAACCGTAGTAGGGATTCTTGTGATCCCATAGGTGTCATTCCCACCGACATCTCTGGCGCGCCAGGTAGGGGGCGCAGTTGTGAGAATAGGCTCTAGCAATCAGCCCAGCACTCCTTCGTCTTCGTGGCTCTTGGAGAGGGAAGGAGGCCGCAAGATCAGCGCTCGAGCGACTACAAACAGAAGCTAAGTTGCACTGAACCCTTATTTGTTCTATCCTTCTTATATGTGGTTATTCCCCCCGGAGATGTCACGCCTTTGTATGAGAAACCTGCACGCCAGGGGGCTCTTCTACGATCGGCAACGCCCTTGCCCTGTTTCGAGTCCGCTCAACAGCTCAAGCGGCTGGGTCGAGAATGGCAGAGTAGCCTTCCGCGATCAACAACGCTCTTGATTCTGACTCGAGTCAAGCTCGACAGTTCGAGCGGCCGCGTTCAGAACAGAAAGGTGGCTCGTCCGGTGGCACGTGTACCTGGCAGGCCCATGGGGATCCTGTCGGCGTTCTGGGAACGGGGGTCCCCAGACTTGCCTGCTTGCGGCATGCGGCGTGGCTCAAAGGGGGGCCCAGCACGGCCCATCTTCACCAACACAGACCCAAGACCATCGCGAGGGGCCAAGCCTCGCGGGGCGGACGACGCGGAGCTTCCTCAGGCACGGCCTCATTAGGCTGGCTCGCGAGGAGGCGGAGAGATCAAGGCGGGGTACCTCACGAGGTGCCCGTGACGCAAGCCATGACGACCAAAGGCGCCAGGAGGGTGCCAGCCCGCGCAGCGTCCTCCTTTCCTCTTTTGTGCAAAGGGAGCAAGCGCAGCCACAGAGTATCGAGGCATCAGGCAAAGGTTGCCATTTCGGTGCAACAAGACCAAGACCAGGAGGACTGCAAGACGGAGGTCATTGTGGAGCCCAAGACGGCGTCACCACCAGAGCTTTGTGCAGGCGAAGACTACTTTTGTCAGGATAGCTGGTACTAGTTGTCCCCCTTCAAATTAGCCCGCCATTGTTGGCTCCCTTTCCGCTCGATATTTCGGAAGAGGACCAGGGCCTCTATAAATAGGACCAACCACCGACAGAACGAAAGAGGGGAAGAGAAAGGGAAGAACAAAGGAAGAGAAAAAAGGACGAGAGAAAGAAAAAGAGAGAGAGAGAAGGGCGACTGAACTCCTCTTAGCAGTTCATCGCCCTAGCCAAGAGCAGAACCTCGTGAGGCTGTTCTTCCTTGTATTGTTCATCATCATCAGCCCAAGAGGCAATCCACCACCACACTGGAGTAGGGTATTACACCACAACGGTGGCCCGAACCAGTATAAACCCTGTGTCATTCGTGTTGTTCTTTCCATTGCTTAGATCTTAGCGAGGCGGAGGGGTGCAGGTAGGTAGGAGGCGAAATGTCCACGCGCACCCCAGTGTTCAAACCTCAAGGGTCTGCCGGAACCCGAAATCTGACATTTGGCGCGCCAGGTAGGGGTGCGCCGGAATTCGTCTTCCACCGCCCCGTTCTCCTCCGACCATCGCGCCCGTGTCTAACGCTCGTCGGGCTCGCACCGAGCGCCGGGCCGCTCTCGCTTCCCACGTCTCCCAGATGGCTCCTGTCGGCGGGCGTCCTTGCCGTTCCCCGTCACCTGCCGTCAACGCCGCCACCGGCCCGGCGGGGGACGAGCAGCAAACATCATCTCAGCATCCGTCCATGCGGCAAGACGGCCGCACCGCTACTCCCTCGCTCACCCCAGCTGGTTCTTCGTCCCGCGCGCTCCACGCACCCATGGAGGCTCGAGCTGCGCTCATCGCGGCAAACGAGCTCCCATGCTACCATCCCGTCGACGACGTCTACGAAGAATGGCTCGACCGCGTCGCCGAGCTCGTCCGTGCCGCAGGGGGCTCTCCTGCCCTGTCCTCTCCGCTGCACCGCACCCTGCCCTGTGCGGGCGACGAAGCTCCGGCGGCGCCCGGGCCGCCTCCTACACAAGCACCATGGCTCCAAGGCGCATGGCCCCTGGGCGGAACCCGCTCCGTCAGGTGCAAGCGCGGCAAGAGCAGAGCTGCCAAGAAGTCCCTCGCCCGCAAGAAGCTGCGCGGGCGCTCCCTGCTCCAGCACGTCGCGACCATGCTCCTGCTCCCGCACGTCAAGACCCAGCTATAGCGCGTGGGGACATGCAAGACCAAGCTCTCCATCATGCAAGGCCTCCCATGGCCACAGCAGGCTGCCGTGCCTTCACCACCGAGCTACGCAGCGTCGCGTGGCCCGGCAAGTTCAAGCCGGACCTGCCTCCTCGTTACGACGACACAGCCGACCCTGCGGAGTTCCTCCAGCTCAACGAGCTAGGCATCGAAGCTGCCAATGGAGACGAGAAGGTCATGGCGAACTGGTTTCCCATGGCGCTCAAGGATGGGGCCCGCACCTGGCTCCTGAACCTGGCTCCAGGCATGATCTCCTCCTGGGATGAGATGCGCACCCGCTTCATCGCCAACTTCCAAGGTACTCGCGACCGGCCACCCGCCGTGAGTGACATGCGCCGCATCGAGCAACAACCCGGGGAGACCCTGCAGAAGTACATCCAGCGCTTCAACAACGCGCGCCTCAAGATTCCCAAGGTGACTAAGGAGGCCATCATCTCAGCCTTCTCCGACGGCATGCGCGATGTCAAGATAAAGGAGGAGCTGGCGATGCATGAAGACCTGTGCACCTCATTGGAGCTGTTCAACTTCGCGACCAAGTGCGCCAGGGCTGAGGAAGGGCGTCCCTCCCTCCTCGAGCTGCCTGCCGCAGACCCAGAAGAAAAGAAGTCCAAGGCCAAGGACGTGAAGCACAAGGGGGCTGCCATGCTAGCGGCAGAACCAGACACCAAGCGGGGAAGAGATCAGCCCGAACCTTCCAAGGGCAGCAGGTACTGTGTGTACCACGACCTCCACACCCACAACACCAACGAATGTCAAGAGCTCCAAGCCATGCGAGAAGGAAGGATTGGCCGTCGCCCCGACCGCGGTGACCGGGGCTATGGTCGAGGAGGAGGAAGGAACGCAGGACTCTGGGAAGATCGTGGACCACGCCAAGGGTGGCGTGATCAACCTCGCGAGGATCGCTGGCAAGACCCGCCTCGCGAGGGAGACTGGAGGGATAAGCCTCGCGAGGATCGCCCACATGGCAACGCAGGCCTCCCTCCGCTGCCGCCGCAGACAAGGAGAAACGAGGACCGCCACCAAGACGAGGGGGCTGGGGGCTTCCAGGAGCCGTGCGCGATCGCCTGCATCCTGGGCGGGGCTCAGGCCCCAGCCTCTCAACGCATCTTCAAGCAGTTCACCCGCGAAGTTAATGCAGTCCTCCCCATGCTTGAAGCCACGCGCCCTCTCAGGTGGTCGGCGTGCGCCATCATGTTCAGCTCAGCATATCAGCTCAAGTGTGCGGCTACAGCCGAAGTCCTCCCGATGCTTTGTTCCCCAATCATCAGCAACGTGGTGGTCACCAGGACCCTCATTGATGGCGGGGCAGGGCTCAACGTCCTGTCCATGGAAACATTCAACAATCTCCAAGTGCCCTACAGCCAGCTTCAGCCAACCAAGCCCTTCTCCAGAATCACCGACGGCTCCACGGTACCGATTGGGCAGGTCCGCCTCCCTGTCACCTTCGGGGCACGCGACAACTACCGCATCAAGCTCATCGACTTCTACGTCGCTCACATTCGCCTGCCGTATAACACCATCCTTGGGTACCCGGCGCTAGCCAAGTTCATGGCCGTAACTCACCACGGCTACAACGTTCTCAAGATGCCAGGGAGTGGCGGAGTCATCATGGTGCCCTGTGAAGAGAAGGACGCGGTGTGTTCCCTGGAACGAGCCTTTCAGGCAACGTCGCTAGAAGACCCGGATCACGGAAGCAGGAGGCTTCCCGAGACCGCCCCCAAGAAGAAGAAGACATTGTCCGGCCCGGTCCCTCAGGAGGCAGGCTCCTCTGGGCCCGTGCCTGCCCAGGGGGAACCTCCTTCCGTCGCATAGGAAAGCGCCCGGTGCTCTCCTTAGGCAGGGCTCGGGGGCTCTCCCCTGGAGGGCCACCGACCTGGCTAGGGTCACGAGGGAGGCGCTTGGGCACCACATGGAGGCGTGCTTCGAAGCATGTTTCCCTCAAGAAGGAGTAAGGCAAGGAGAGCCAGACCCTCAGGAGTTCGTCAGCAAGGCCATTCAGGAGCTACAGGAGTCAAGGGTCATGAAAGGTGGCCGCCGTCTACCAGCAGTGGCCCCCGATCCAGGCGAGGATGGTGGGCTGCGCGTCTGCATCGACATACCAGGGCTCAACCGAGTCGCCTCTCTGGAGCGCCTCTGGCCCTCGCGAGTGGGGCGCTGCGGAGGTCCACCCCACAGCTGCGTTCGCATGCCTTATGGCTTGCCGAACGCGGCTGTCACGTACCAGCGCCTCATGAGGGCATCATGGAGGCACAAGAGGCCAGGCGTTCTGCAGCCCTGGCAGAGATGGAGATGGCCCGCAGGGAGCCACCAGCGCCCCCAGAGCCTCCTGAGGCCCCTGGGCCTGGGGGCTTGTGAGGATCGGCTTCCGCAACCCACCGAGTCTGCTACACCAACACCCCTTCGTCCTCAACGTCATCAGGTGACATCTTTCAAGTTTCACTTCCAGCTGGGAGCGCCCCCCCCAGGGCTGCATTATTCCCAGGCCGCGTGGGTCTGTCCCTGCGGCATGTATGCCTTTAATTTCATGTTGTTAGCTTACCTTGTTGGGGGAGCCCCTTGGGCTGCACGATCCCCAAGTCGCTCGGGCCAGACCCAGCGATGTCCGCCTTCCCAGCATCTATTTGAATGACCTTCGCGGCAAATGTGTTCGACCTAGCTGCCTGCTCAACTGACGCCAACTGACGGAACTGCTCTCAAACGGCACGACGCTTGCGCATGGGTCCGTCCCTGCAACACCGACAAACCTGAATGGCTGAGCTCTGGCCGCGGCAGCCCCGCATGGCGCCACCTTGTCAAGCCTTCAGTGCCTCGTACCCCTCGGAAGCAACCAATAGCTGACTGTCAATTGTCATGGCAGCCCCTCGTTTTTTCTATGATGGGTCTACAGGATCTCCTGAAGGAGCTGCGTCAGGCGAGGCCCTTGCGGTGTCTCCTTCGCTCTCATCCACGCGAACCGCTTGCATGTTAAAGGAGGGGTGCCCGAGCATCGCGACTCAGGGCTCCTACTGGCTCTCCAGCCCTCACCCTCTGGCCTTGTCCACGGCATCGCGACCTGGCATACCAGCGACGGCTAAGACTCGCTCGAGGGCCGGGACCCGAGGACGTAGAGCAGAAAGGGGAGCAAAGGCGAGAGGGGAGGGACATGCGAGGACCTCGCCGAGCAACCTCGCGCCTGCCGATGCAAGGACCCGGCGACACGCTAGAGAGCGACCCCTCATTGTCAAGATAAGTCACCACCCGAAAGCACCAGCTACCGTGGCACCACCCCCGCACCTAATGCAATCCCGTGTTAACGACGCCGCTCTCCTTTCTCACTGAACGGCGGCTGCTTGAGCGCCAAGGGGGACCTCCTGAGCATCGCGACTGAGGGGCTCTTACCGGACTCCGGGTCGCTCACCTCCTGGCCTTGACCACGGCATCGCGACCTGGCATACCAGCGACGGCTGAAGCCGCCTTGGGACTGGGACCTGTCGGCGCAGAGCACCAAGCCCTCGTGAGGTTCGGAAGGGAGGACAGAGCTAAGACGGAATGGGCAACTCGCACAGTTCCACGACAAGGGTTGTATTAACAAAACAGGATCACAGGCACCTTACAAGCCCCCATGGGACGCGTCTTTGATTCCTTGCAGGGAACAGATCCTAAAGGGACACTAACTACGCGCGCCCCTGTAGAAGATGCCATCATCAACAGTGGGCCGTCAAGCACCGGCGCCAACCCCATCCAGATCAGAGTCGACAGCGGCCTGACGAGCCCGCCCTGCTCCAGGAGCGGCGCTGGCTCGGGGGCTCGTAGCTATCGTCGCTCGTCTCCGGAGTCGCCAAGAGCTCGGCGGAGTCGCTGGAACCTCCGACGCCTCCACCACCTGAGGAGCCGCCAAGGGAGCGGTCGGCAGGCCCAGTCCTTGCCGCAGCATGGTCCCGGCCACCTCTCCCGGGACAACACTCTAGCCGGCGCCCGTTCGCATTGAAGACCTTGAAGAACATCACCGAAGCACCGTCATACTCCAAGTGGATCGCGAAGGCGCCTCTTGTCCTGCAAACCCGGGCAATTTCGCTCCAGCCTCGAGTCATGAAGACCTCGCCCGGGGCAACGATCGCGACCTCTGCCTCGGTCGCGAGGGTCCTGCAGCCGGCGTGCTGCAGCCAAAGCTCCAGGGGCTCCCCCTGCGGGATGATGGAGGCAAAGAAGGGACGAAGGCGAATCCAAGACTGAGGAGGCATGGCGACATGGAGCACGAGCTCTCGGGAGGAGCCCTCGGTGTGGACCCCAGGGGGGACGACCCACACCTTCGTGACCTGTCAGTGCCGACGGCGGCGCTGCCTGTGGCGATCCGCATCAGCTCCTTTAGGGCCCTCGATGTGGGCATACAAGGGAAGTGGGAACCCCGGCGGTGCCCGCTCGCACCAAGGCCTCTGCACCACCTGATGGCCCCCCTCGTTCGGGCCACGGGGGACGAGCCGTTTCTTCGGCGGGAGCGGGTCAGGCTCCTCTCGGGGAGCCTTTCCCTTCTCTGCCGTCGAGAACCGGCGGATCGGAGACATCGCAGCAAGACGGAGCAAGGACCGGGAAGAAGGAGAAGCAAGGGGGGATGAACTGGAAGGGCGCACGTCGTTCCGTACTTATGGCCGGCAAAGGACAACCGTCGACCTCCATGATCGCAGGTAATCATGACCCGCTTTGCATGCAGGGACTTGTCCAATCTGTGCAGTTGCGGAGGCACCAAGGGGAAGTGGAGACGCCCGTGTCCAATCAACCGCCACGCGACGCCCAAGGCCGCAGGATGTTAGGGCCCGCGGTGCTTCGCTCTTGCCCTTCCGCCTCCCTACACGGCCAAGTACGGACGCACCTTGGGCCCGGGGGCTACTGTCGGCATTCTGGGAACGGGGGTCCCCAGACTTGCCTGCCTGCGGCCTGCGGCGTGGCTCAAAGGGGGGCCCAACACGGCCCATCTTCACCAACACAGACCCAAGACCCTCGCGAGGGGCCAAGCCTCGTGGGGCGGACGACGCGGAGCTTCCTCAGGCATGGCCTCATCAGGCTGGCTCGCGAGGAGGCGGAGAGATCAAGGCGGGGTACCTCACGAGGTGCCCGTGACGCAAGCCATGACGACCAAAGGCGCCAAGAGGGTGCCAGCCCGCGCAGCGTCCTCCTTTCCTCTTTGGTGCAAAGGGAGCAAGCGCAGCCGCGGAGTACCGAGGCATCAGGCAAAGGTTGCCATTTCGGTGCAACAAGACCAAGACCAGGAGGACTCCAAGAAGGAGGTCATTGTGGAGCCCAAGACGGCGTCACCACCAGAGCTTTGTGCAGGCGAAGACTACTTTTGTCAGGATAGCTGGTACTAGTTGCCCCCTTCAAATTAGCCCGCCATTGTTGGCTCCCTTCCCGCTCAATATTTGGAAAGAGGACCAGGGCCTCTATAAATAGGACCAACCACCCACAGAACGAAAGAGGGGAAGAGAAAGGGAAGAACGAAGGAAGAGAAAAAAGGACGAGAGAAAGAAAAAGAGAGAGAGAGAAGGGTGACTGAACTCCTCTCAGCAGTTCATCGCCCCAACCAAGAGCAGAACCTCGCGAGGCTGTTCTTCCTTGTATTGTTCATCATCATCAGCCCAAGAGGCAATCCACCACCACACTGGAGTAGGGTACTACACCACAACGGTGGCCCGAACTAGTATAAACCTTGTGCCATTCGTGTTGTTCTTTCCATTGCTTAGATCTTAGCGAGGCGGAGGGGTGCAGGTAGGTAGGAGGCGAAATCTCCGCACGCACCCCAGTGTTCGAACCTCAAGGGTCTGCCGGAACCCGAAATCCGACAGATCCGTCCCCAAAACGCTGCTAGGGGCTTCCACGCCGGCGAGCCTACCCAATCGACATAGGGCGCGCATACAAAGAGGAATTGAATGGGGAAATAACGTGCATGAAATTAAGAGTACTACAAAGTTCTATTACATCACATCATTGCTGCGGTTCTAACTAACGATGAAATTTGTCTTGGTCGTGAACCTGCAGCGGCGGTGAAGAACGGGATGCGTAATCCCGGCGCTGGCCTTCCACCCTCTTGATTTCGTCGATGCTGCTGATGACGGGCTTGATGCGCTCCTTGAGCACCGTGAGGTCAATACCATCCGGCAAGCTATCCATCGCGGCATCGAAGTCGAGGCCGCTCCCCTCCTGCAAACCCGACAAGGTCAACACCATAGCATTGAACGCCTACCACATGTCGAATAAGAGGAGGGTGACGAACTTACGCTGGGGGCTGTGCCGGGGGCTGCTGTCTGGGCTGCTCAACACCACCAGTGGCGTCTTTGAAGCCCCAGCTGGGGGTTGACTGCTCGCCGAGGCGTTCGCCCTCTTCACCCTTTGGGCCAACGTCTCTGCATCCCTGCAAAAGCAAAAACGGATCAAGATGAGTGACTTAATTCAGAGGAATGGAAATGGCAGTAAGGAACGGAGTACTTACTCGTCATCCACCTCCTCCTCTTCCACCACTTTCCTTTCCCTCTTCGGGCTGAGAGGCCCGAGATCAAAAGTGACCTCCGCGTCAACATCCGAGTCGACATCTGCCGGAGGAGGCGAAGACGGCGAGGTTTGGGCGCGCCCAAATGAGGAAGGGGCTGTTTTCTTCTTCTTCCCAGCGGCCTTCGTCAGCCTCTTGGCTGCCGTGGCCCTCGTGTGACGCCCAGACCCCTCCAGGGTCAATTGAGGCCGCGTAGCCCTGCCGGGCCGGACCGGCTCGCCGGAGCCAACCCGCCGCAGGATTCGCCCTCTTCCCCTAGTTGGCGTCGAGCCCGCCGCCACGTCCTCTTCCTCCGACGACTCGTCGGCCGCGTCTTCGACGAGCGGAGCTCCAGTGTCGGCGCTGCTGACCTCCCCGGAGGCCGCCACCCACCGGGTGAGCTCCTCTTCCTCTGCAGCCGTTGCGGCCTTGTCCTCCACACCCCCCGGCGCTGCCGGCCTCCATGGAAAGTTGTGCCTACCTCGCCCTAGTGGAGATGTAGTCCAGCTCTGCCTGGGTGGTGTCCATGACAAGCCACCGCTCGGCGTCAGCATTGACATATACCTCAATCAGGGTGTCAAAGAATTGTTGCACATCTGCATCCTCTGGCTCCTTCCAGCTCGGGACAGGGCCGAGCGTGTTACAGTCCGGCATCATAGCGATGATCTCGGACCGACATGAATTGTTGCACAACAGGACCACCCCCGCTGGCAGCTTAAAAAACGGCCCCTTGAGGGCCTTGCCAACCTTTGCGGCAGCCCTCGCGGCCTTGCCGGTCCGTTCGACCTCGCCATCGCGACCGACATCAAGCTAGAAAAGCCGCTGGCAGAAGTGGGCATGCGCCAGCACTGTGAAGTTGTGATCGAGGCCGGGGCGGAGTCGCATAATGTCAGCCGGATTCGTAAAGAGCCAAGCTGGCCTCCCCTTGTTGTGCAACGGGGCGATCCGGCGGCGAATGAAGTCCGCCCTGATCATCTCCAGGGTGAGTCCGGCCCGGGTGAGCCGAAGAATCCTAGTAGTGGCAACAGTGAGCCTCCCGTCGGCAGCGTCGACATCGCTCCAATCGCTGCCACGGACCGGCGGCACTCGGGGGACCTTGCAGAATTCCGGCGGGTTTTCATCCTCAATCCAGCACCACCGGCCACGCCATTCCTCCCACCTCTCATTCACGGCAACGTCTGGGTACGCCCCCTAGGATCTTGGGATCCAGGTGACACAACGAGATACGGCACCTCCTGGCTGGATCCGAGGGAAGATGTAATGGCAGAAGAGCGCCGTGTTGGGCTGCACCCCGGCAAAGCCTTCGCAACGATGCACGAAGAAAGCCATGCACGACACTGCATTCGGAGTAATATCCAAGAGGCGAAAGCCGAAGGTGTGCATAATGTCGCAGAAGAAATTGGAGAAAGGGGGGCATAACCCGCAAGAAAGATAATCAACGAAGAAGGGATACCGATTTGGAGCGGGATCGGTGCAAGCAGCAGGAATGACGCGCATCGCCAGGGGCCTGAAGGAGGCCCGGAGCTCTTGAACATCAACCATCGAGGGGAAGAAAAAGGCGGACTTCCTCCGGTCCCCCGAAAGCGCGCTCTCTGGCGGCTCCACAGTCCCAGTGCCCTTAGCCACCCCCTTGCCCTTGACGGGTTTGGGCGCCATGGCGACCAAGAAGTTTAGAGGGATGACAAAGGGGGATGGCGAAGCAACGACGACGAGTGACGGCGGAAGCTTAGGAAGGAAGGAAGAGAGGAAACGACGACTCTGAGATTGGAAAAGGCACGAGGAAAGAGGAGAAAGTGAGCAGCGCGCCCGCCGTTATTCCTTTCTTATGGGGGAAAACACGGGCGGCCTCCTTTCACACTAACTGTGGTGTGACGCATGACCGCGGGAACCAACCCCACGCATGCTGCCCACGTCACACGCACCTCCCCACGCCGCGCCATGCGCTTGAGTCATGGGAAGTGCAGCGCGCGAAGAATCTTACCGCGGTAAAAACCGTCCCGCCTGCCCGCGCATCGTTTTTGGGCCTAGCCCAACAACGCGTTGCGCTTATGTGTGGCCCGTGCCCGGGGGCTCCTGTTGGTGTACAAAAAGAGGGGTACACTTTTTGTACCCCTATAACTGTGCACGGGCAGTTTGAGCCACAGGCACCACCACACCAAGCAAGGCAAGGGAGGTGAGCCAGGGGAAGACCGAAGCTCAAGAGAACTACGACGCCAAGGCCAAGACCACGAAGAGCAAAGGGGACGAAGCGGACTCCCCCGGCAAGGACCCTTGCCGCGGCGACTCGTCCCGCGCCTACGGAGCAAATCGCCCTTGAGTCCACTGCTCCCAAAGGGCAAGGATTCGGGAGACATCCCCGTGGCGGCATGTAGATCTTGTCATGTAATGCGAGGGATAAAGCAAGGACACCTAAGCAAGATGCATTAAATGCGCCTTGTCATGTAATGCGAGGGATAACCTCGCATCACTGTACCCTTTCCACCTCCTGTGTGCCATTGTGGCAACCCCTTTTTTCTATAAAAGGAGGCCCGAGGCGACCAGGAGAAGGATTCGGCTTTTTGGAGCTCCTCACGCCCCATAGCTAGCTCAAGAACAAAGATATACAATCCACCAAAGCAGGAGTAGGGTTTTACGCATCCTCGCGGCCAGAACCTGGATAAACGTACCGTGTGCTACCTATTAGATCCGCTCTTCTCACGACCCCGCGCCCCGCTAACCGTAGTAGGGATTCTTGTGATCCCATAGGTGTCGTTCCCACCGATACAAGCCGATGAGACTGACTGGGAGAACATGATGAATAAGGAGTTGCATGATAAATTTCAGCAAATGATGAGTGGACAGGTGCAAGATGTGCTAAACAGATTTGAAAAGGCCATGGAGAAGATAGATGGCATGGAGAAGACGTTCGAAACAAAGCTCGATAACAAGTTTAATGAATTGCTCGCGCGTCTTCCACCACCACCACCGGCTGCCCCTAACGCACCTCTACAACAACAACAACAATGTCGCTTTCCAAATCAAGTGGGACGAGCACAACACGTTCCCATTGACCCTGGGCAAAATTCTGGTGCCGCTGTTGATGCTTCTGCCGCTCCTGCTGCTACTGTAGAGGTGGAGGACCATTGCGAGGATGAGGTTGACCAAAATCAGAACTACGTGCAACCACCAGCACCACCACCACCAGGTCGTCCTCATGCATATCATCGCAACGGTAGGGCTGCACCACCACCTGAGGTAAATGACCATCTTCCTAAACTAAAATTGAATATTTCACCATTTGAGGGTAGATATGTTCCCGATATATATCTTACTTGGGGGTTAGAACCTGAACAATGATTTACATGTTTACAATATAGTGAGGAGAGACGTGTTCCTGCTGCTGTTTGTGCTTTCACTAGCTTTGCATGTGTTTGGTGGTCTGAACATTGCAGATTATATCCTATTCCAACTACTTGGGCTGCTTTGAAAACTGCTATGCGTACTCATTGGGTTCCACCATATTATCAACGTGAATTACTTCAACAATTGAAACGTTTAAGACAAGGAAATTTTTTTGTGCAAGAATATTATCAGGAATTACAAACTGGCATGATTAGATGTGGTATTGTTGAGGAGAATGAAGCTATGCTTGCATGTTTTTATGGGTGGATTGAATAGAGAGATTCAGACCATTCTAGAGTATAAGGAGTATACTAATATCACTCGTTTATTCCATCTTGCTTGTAAAGCTGAATGTGAAGTGCAGGATCGACAGGCATTGGCGCGAACTCACTTTTCTGCAGGTCGATCTTCATCTTGGACACCATGTGCATCCTCTACTTCCACGCCACCAGCACCTCCATCAGGTGCCACCTCCAGCCGTGATACAAGAAAGCAGGCACAACCACCACTATCTACCAAGAGCACACCTACCGAACCTACGTAGAGCTCTTCTTCTTCCATGGCATCAACAGGTCACATAAGTTATATTATTTGTCATCGTTGTAAGGGAAGAGGACATTTTGCAAGAGAATGCCAATCTCAGCGTGTGATGATTGCTACTGAAGATGGGTGGTATGAGTCCGCTAGTGACTATGATGAGGAGACTTTGGCTCTTATTACACATGAAGAACACGGTGGAGAGGATTCTGATCATGAGACGCAATACATGGCTGCTGAAGATGCTGATAGGTATGAATGTTTAGTTGCTCAATGTGTTCTGACTGTGCAGGTTACACAAGCTGAGCAAAATCAGAGGCATAATTTGTTCCATACAAAGGGAGTTGTGAAGGAATGTTCTGTTCGCGTCATCATAGATGAAGGGAGCTGCAATAACTTGGCTAGCATGGAGATGGTGGAGAACCTATCTCTCACCATAAGACCACATCCACATCCTTACTACATCCAATGGTTCAACAACAGTGGCAAGGTTAAGGTAACACGTACTGTTCCTGTGCATTTTAGTATCTCTACATATGCTGATTATGTTGATTGTGATGTTGTACCTATGCAAGCATGTTCCTTATTACTTGTTAGACCGTGGGAATTTGATAAAAATTCTGTACACCATGGTAGAAACAATCAGTATACTCTTGTTCATAAGGATAAAAATATTACTTTGATTCCTATGACTCCTAACTCCATTTTGAAAGATGATACTAATAGAGCTAATAAAGCAAAATAGGAGAAAAATAAAAGTGAAAATCAGATTATGGCAAAAGAATTTGAGCAACAAATGCAGCCTAATAATAAACCATCTAGTGTTGCTTCTGAAATTAAATTGAAAAGTGCATGTTTACTTCCCACCACATCTAATATTGATGATTTAGATTTTCACAACTCTGTTTGCTATGCTTTTGTGTGCAAAGAGGCATTATTTTCATTCGAGGACTGCCTTCCTATTTGCCTCCTGCTGTCACAAACATTTTGCAGGAGTTTGATGACGTCTTTCCACAAGACGTGCCACTGGGATTACCACCTATTCGGGGGATTGAGCATCAAATTGACTTAATTCCCGGTGCATCATTACCCAACCGTGCACCATACCGTACCAATCCAGAGGAGACGGAGGAGATTATGTGTCAAGTACAAGAACTGCTCGACAAAGGTTATATACGCGAATCCCTTAGTCCTTGTGTTGTTCCTATCATTTTAGTGCCGAAAAAGGATGGTACATCGCGTATGTGCGTTGATTGTAGAGGCATTAATAATATTACTATTCGTTATCGTCATCATAGGACTAGGCTAGATGATATGCTTGATGAATTGAGTGGCTCTACAATATTCTCCGAAGTTGATTTGCGTAGTGGATACCATCAAATTCGTATGAAATTGGGAGCTGAATGTAAAACAGCATTTAAAACTAAGTTTGGATTATATGAGTGGTTAGTCATGCCTTTTGGGTTAACTAATGCACCTAGTACTTTCATGAGGTTAACGAATGAAGTTTAACGTGCTTTCATTGGACGATTTGTGGTAGTTTACTTTGATGACATATTGATTTATAGCAAATCTTTGGAGGAACATTTGGAACATTTACATGTTGTTTTTATTGCTCTACGTGATGCACGTTTGTTTGGTAACCTTGGAAAGTGCACCTTTTGCACCGACCGAGTATCTTTTCTTGGCTATATTATTACTCCACAGGGAATTGAAGTTGATAAAGCCAAGTTTGAAGCTATTGAGAGTTGGCCGCAGCCCAAAACGGTCACACAAGTGAGGAGTTTCCTTGGCCTCGCTAGTTTCTATAGGCATTTTGTGAGAGATTTCAGCACCATTGCTGCACCTCTCAACGAGCTTACAAACAAGGATGTGCCTTTTGTTTTGGGTACCGCACAAGAAGAAGCCTTCACGGTAGTGAAATATAAGTTGACACATGATCCTTTACTCCAACTTCCTAATTTCAATAAGACTTTTGAGCTTGAATGTGATGCTAGTGGAATTGGATTAGGAGGTGTGTTATTACAAGATGGCAAACCTGTTGCATACTTTTCTGAAAAATTGGGTGGGCCTAGTCTGAACTATTCTACTTATGATAAAGAATTATATGCTCTTGTTCGGACCTTAGAAACATGGCAACATTATTTTTGGCCAAAGGAATTCGTTATACATTCTGATCATGAATCTTTGAAACACATTAAAAGTCAAGCAAAACTGAACCGTAGACATGCTAAATGGGTTGAATTCATTGTGACTTTGCCTTATGTCATTAAACACAAGAAGGGTAAAGAAAATGTTATTACTGATGCATTGTCTCGTTGTTATACTATGCTTTCACAACTTCACTTTAAAATATTTGGTTTGGAGACCATCAAAGATCAATATGTGCATGATGCTGAATTTAAAGATGTATTGCAGAATTGTAAGGAAGGGAGAACTTGGAACAAGTTCATTCTTAACGATTGATTAGTGTTTCGTGCTAACAAGCTATGCATTCCAGCTAGCTTCGTTCATCTTTTGTTGTTGCAGGAGGCGCATGGAGGAGGATTAATGGGACACTTTGGCGTCAAGAAGACGGAGGATATACTTGCTACACATTTCTTTTGGCCAAAGATGAGACGGGATGTTGAGCGTTTTGTTGCTTGCTGCATGACATGTCAAAGAGCTAAGTCACGACTCAATCCACATGGTTTATATATGCCTTTGCCTGTACCTAGTGTTCCTTGGGAGGATATACCTATGGACTTTGTTTTAGGTTACCTCGAACAAAGAAGGGGAGGGGTAGCATTTTTGTTGTCGTGGATAGGTTCTCGAAAATGGCACACTTTATACCATGTCATAAAAGCGATGATGCTGTTAATGTTGCTGATTTGTTCTTTCGTGAAATTATTCGCTTGCATGGTGTGCCAAATACTATTGTTTCAGAGCATGATACTAAATTTCTTAGCCACTTTTGGAGATGTATATGGGCTAAGTTGGGGACTAAACTGCTTTTTAGTACTACTTGTCAGCCCCAAACTGATGGACAAACTAAAGTAGTCAATAGAACATTGTCTACTATGCTTAGGGTTGTTTTGAAGAATAACAAGAAAATGTGGGAAGAATGCTTGCCTCATATTGAATTTTCTTATAATCGTTCATTGCATTCTACTACTAAGATGTGCCCTTTTGAAATTGTGTATGGTTTCCTACCTCGTGCACATATTGATTTGTTGCCTCTTCCATCTTCGGAGAAGATTAATTTTGATGCTAAAGAACGTGTTGAATTGATTTTAAAAATGTCTGAGTTAACTAAGGAAAACATTGAGCGTATGAATGCTAAATATAAACTTGCTGGAGATAAGGGTAGAAAACATGTTGTGTTTGCACCTGGAGATCTTGTTTGGTTACCTTTGCGTAAGGATAGATTTCCTAATTTGCGCAAATCAAAGCTAATGCCACGTGTTGATGGTCCTTTTAAGGTGTTACAGAAAATAAATGATAATGCATATAAACTTGAGCTGCCTGTAGATTTTGGGGTTAGTCCCACTTTTATAATTGCAGATTAGAAGCCTTATTTGGGTGAGGACGATGAACTTTCATCGAGGACGACTTCATTTCAAGAAGGGGAGGTTGATGAGGACATCAATACCATTATTACACCCACAGCCCCTGCTGCTATACATACTGGACCAATTAGTAGAGCTCGCGCACGCCAATTGAATTATCAGGTACTTTCATTTCTTGGTAACGATTCTAATGTTCATGAGAATATGATGCTGCCAAAATTGGATACATTTGTTTTGCTTACAAATTGAGGGCCTAGCTTGGACAAGAAAGATGAACCTTGGAGTAAGTTCAAGCATGGAGATGATGGCGGGTGCAAGGGGATCAAGAACGGAGTTACAAGTGATGATTTCAGGACTTTGAAGCCACCATAAGGAGTGCATGAAGCCTTGGACGAAATATACAAGATGACACTTCATAAATTTCGTTCAGAGGCTATTTTAGGTGCTGCGTCACCTTATTATTGGCCAGGCCCATGTATTTTCGAAATACTTAAGTATAGGCTGTTTTTAGAGTCCGTATGTGTGGGGAAACAAGAGTTAGGGTTGGTTTCACACCCCTCCTCCAAGGGCCACGAAATCCCCCCCCCCTCTTCCTCCATATATACAGCCCTTAGGGCATCGTTTAGACTTTGGGTTTTTTTAGATTAAAAGTTCGCCAGAGCTGCAACTTCGCGTACTTCGTTTGTCACTACTAGAAAAAGGGCTATAGATGGGATTGACACTAATGGCGCACCAGACAAGCGGTGCGCCATTAGTATATACTAATGGCGCACCACCTTCTGATACACCATTAGAGCTGAAACTACTAATGGCGCACCTGGCCCAGGGTGCGCCATTAGTATCAAATATTTTTTTGAACTAGTGCGCCTGTCCAAACATACTAATGGCGCATCCAGACACAGTGCGCCATTACTAGTTGTAACTAGTAATGGCGCACCTGTCGGAAAGTGCGCCACTAATGTTGTTTTTTATTATATTTTTTATTCCTTTTTTTGCAAAACTACTAATGGCGCACTGTTCGACCGTGCGCCATTACTAGTTTAAACTAGTAATGGCGCACTGTGGAACAGTGCGCCATTAGTATGTTTTTTTTGCAAAACTACTAATGGCGCACCACCAGAAGGTGCGCCATTAGTAACCTGGATTACTAATGGCGCATTTAGAGTTGGTGCGCCATTAGTAAGTGGGCAGCAACAAGATATTTTGGACAGCCTCTCCTACCCACACTCACTTTCTCCCCACTTCATTCTCTCCACCTCCTCCTTGTCTCGGGTGCCTCCTCTTTTTCACCTCATTTCCACCATAGATTCATTCAATTTAAGTGGTTAAATTACCTTGTTTTGATAGGTAAGTAAGGGGGGAAGCTATATTTATGTTGTTCTCCCTACAACAATGTGCACATGCACTTTTTATGGCCTAGCTAGATCTATGTATGTTCGTGGTGTTGCATATGTTTGTGGTGTTGCATATGTGTTTGTGTTTGGAGGTGTACCGGTATTTGAAATGCGATAGTTGCCAATATTTTGCCGGAATGTTGATTCATTTCCGTTTCGGCGAGAATTTTGGCATTAAGCATTCTTTTTGGTCCTATTTTTAGGGAAAGTCATGCCAAATTTTTTCTTGGTTCTAAAATATCGTTTTGCTCTACCCCGCAGGCGACCATGGTCCGCACGATGACCGAAGGCATCGTGAATAGGTTTTTGAGGTCCGCGAAGGCCGAGATGCTTCAAAAGAACGAGACGGAGATAAGATGTCCGTGTCGAAGATGCAAGCTGAAGAGCCTTATTGCGGACCCGGAATCCGGGCAGGTGCGGGACCACCTGCTCTTGCGTGGTTTCATGGATGGCTATCGGTGGCAAGGTGATGAAGATGACTACGAAGTCGTCCATGGGGGCCGGGCAAGAAATGAGGAAGGGCAGCAAGACAACCACCGCGGCTCGGGCGGGCGAGAAGACGAAGAATCCCCAGGAGATGATCACGACGGTGATGCTGTACACAGTCATCATGTAGAAGATGCAGGACATGATGATGAGGAAGATGCCGGAGCAGACGACGGGCATGATCATGAAGATGATGATGCCGGCGGAGCAGACGACGCTGGACCATCGATGGGCTGGGTGCAGGACCCTCATATTCAAGAGCTGCTTCTCAAGCAGACGGATAACGCAAGAGCTGCCGCCCGAGAGAAAGCCAAGATGGATCAACTTGAGTTAGACGCGGTTACTCCATTGTATGAAGGATGCAGGCCCGAGGATACCCGCCTGAAAGTAACGCTCATGGCTCTGGAGATGAAGGTAAAACACAAAATGACCGACGCATGCTTCGACGAGAACATGTCATTCTGGCACGAACGTCTTCCCAAGGGGAACAAGTGCCCGACCAGTTTGGAGGAGGCGAAGAAAATCGTGTGTCCTCTGGATTTACCGCACGTGAAATACCATGTGTGCATGAACAATTGCATCATTTATCGGGACGAGCACGCGGAGTCTACCATATGTCCGGTGTGCGGCGTCACTCGATACAAGAAGAGGAAGAAAGCTCCTCGAAAAGTGGTGTGGTACTTTCCGATCACTCCTCGTCTGCAGCGGTATTTCGCGGACCCTAAGGTAGCAAAGCTCCTGCGTTGGCACGCGGATAGGGAGGAGAAGAAGCGAGAAGATGACGCAAATGATCCGGAGATAGATAAAAAAGACAAGATGCTGAGTCACCCTAAGGATGCGAGCCAGTGGCAAGCGTTGAACTTCGAAGACCCAGAATTTGGGAACGATCCAAGGAACATCGTGCTGGGCGCGAGCACCGATGGAGTCAATCCGTTTGGCAGCCAGAGAAGCACACATAGCACCTGGCCTGTGTTTGTGTGGATGTACAACCTTCCCCCCTGGTTGTGCATGAAGAGGAAGTACATTCACATGAGTATGCTAATTGAAGGACCGAAACAACCAGGGAACGACATCAATCTGTATCTGGGGCTGCTGAAAGAGGAGCTTGACACGCTGTGGAAAACGCCAGCCAATACGTGGGACGCCACAGAGAAAGAATATTTCCCTATGAGAGCCGCGCTGCTCACGACGGTGCATGACTATCTCGGTTACGGATATGTCGCGGGGCAGGTGGTCCACGGATTTTCTGGATGCGTCAGGTGCATGGATGACACAACGTATCGCTAGCTAGATAGAGATCCCGGGCTTCGAAAACCGTGTTCATGGGACATCGAAGGTGGCTTCGCGACGATGACCCATGGAGAAAACGCAAGGATCTGTTCGATGGTGAAACCGAACCCCGAGGACGCCCGCGTACGAGGAGCGGCAAGGAAATAGACGAGCTGTTGAAAAATTGGAAAGACTGCCCACTGCCAGGAAAGAAGCAAAAGGCGCCAGAGCCAGGAAAGAAGCGAAAGGCACCAGAGCCGCTACTGAAGGTATGGAAAACGAGGTCTGTTTTCTGGGACTTGCCGTACTGGAAGATCCACCGTGTGCCTCACAGCCTTGATGTCATGCATATCACGAAGAACGTGTGCGAGAGTCTGCTTGGTACCCTTCTCAACATGCCAGAGAGGACCAAAGATGGGCCGAAAGCAAGGGCAGACTTGAAATCAATGGGCATCAGGAAGGAGCTTCACGCTATATATGATGATGATGATGATGATGATGATGATGAGGCCAAGCAGGACACGGAAAGTCGTCGCAAAGGCAAAAAGGCCAAGAAGACCGGAAATGACTACCCTCCCGCGTGCTTCACTCTATGTCAGGAGGAGATCGAGCAGTTTTTCACCTGCCTCGTAGGAGTAAAACTTCCTTACGGTTACGCGGGGAAGATAAGCAGATACCTAGACCCAGCGAAGCTGAAGTTCAGCGGGATGAAGTCTCACGACTGTCACGTGCTGATGACGCAGATACTTCCAGTTGCAATCCGTGGGATCATGGACGCGCACGTCCGTGAAACCCTATTTGGCCTATGCAACTTTTTCGACGTCATCTCTCGGAAGTCTGTTGGCGTGAGGCAACTCAGAAGGCTACAGGAAGAGATCGTGGTGATACTATGCGAGCTTGAGATGTACTTCCCGCCCGCATTCTTCGACGTTATGGTGCATCTGCTGGTCCATATCATGGACGATATCATCCAACTCGGGCCGACGTTCCTGCACAGCATGATGCCGTTTGAAAGGATGAATGGTGTCATCAAAGGATATGTTCGCAACATGTCACGTCCAGAGGGAAGCATAGCCAGGGGCTTTCTGACCGAAGAGTGCATCTCCTACTGCATGAATTATTTAGGCATCGAGAACCCCGTTGGTCTGCCCGTCAACAGGCACCTCGGCAGGCTCGCTGGATGGGTCACCATGAGGGTCGCTGCGAAATGCATGTCGACTTCGAGGGTCGACTCGCCGACTTTGAAAGAGCAAACCTAGTCGCGCTACAACACATAGACGTGGTCGATCCTTGGGTGGTAGAGCACAAAACCTTTATTAAGAAGACGTACAATGACCGAGGCCAACAGAGGACGGACGGAGATATACTCAAAGAGCACAACTCATGTTTCACGCGTTCGTTCAAGCAGAAGCTTCTGTTGTACCCTTTACATGAGGATTCTTCCGCGGAAGAACAACTCATATTCGCCTTGTCACAGGGCGCCGAGCACAACCTGATGACCTATGAGGCGTATGATATCAACGGCTACACATTCTACACCGAGGCCAAGGACATGAAGAGCGATGGTTATCAGAACTCCGGGGTAACGATGGAATCCTACACCGGTAACGACAAGGACAGATACTACGGAAGGATCGAGGAGATCTGGGAGCTGAGCTACGCTGGAGAGAAGGTCCCGATGTTCCGTGTCAGATGCTTCCCAAGTGGACCAAGAGCGTCCTAAAAGAAGACTGGTATTTCACCACCATGGTTATACCCGAAGCCAAATCCAAGACCGCGGGCGCAAACGTCACCGCGAAAAATGAGCCATAGGTACTGGCTTCCCAAGTGGACCAATGCTTCTTCATTACCGACCCGTCAAAGCCCAGTCGTGTTGTCGTGAGGAGAGGCAAAAGGAAGATCATCGGAATGGATGGAGTAGCCAATGAGCAAGACTTCCACAAGTACGGCGACCCGAGGATAGAACATGACGACGATGATGAAGTAGCAGCATACACCACAAGAAGAAGCAGGACCACCCTACCTAAAGGACGTCCGTTCCACAGAAGAACTCCATTTGCGAAAAAGAAGGGCAAGAAGATTGTGAACAGATAGCTAGCTAAGATCGATTGTATTTAAATCATAGCCTTCATTTCTCGATTGTATTTCATGGGCACTTTTTGAACTATCATGAATATTTTTAAATTTCTTGGACACTTGATCTCGATCCGCCTCCATCTCGATCGCTATCCCACCTCGCCAGATCCGGTCCCCCTCGCCGCCGAGCACCCCCCGGTCCACCGGCCGCCGCCGCTGACCCCCCGCACCCTCGATTTCCCTACTCAAACGCCGCCGCCGACCCCCCGCACCCCCCCTACTCAACCGCCGCCGCCGACCCCCCGCACCCTGCGCACCCTCCCCCGCTCCACCGGCATTACTGTTTGATGATATTTAAAAAAAAATTATTACTGTCTTATAAAACAAATATTGTTATGATTTAAACAAGTTTGAACATATTTAAACACAAATAAGTATCAAACAACATTTTAAATGCATAAAAAAATTTGTGGAGCCTGGGAATCGAACCCAGGACCTCCTGGTGTGAGAACTGGCTGCGGACCAGTCGAGCTAGTAGAGGGAACTTGGTGTGGATCAGGTCAGGTGGAAGATAACCTGTTGGCTCGAGCAGAAATCAAAAAAAAATACTAATGGCGCACCACGGTGAGGTGCGCCATTAGTATGGATGTACTTGTGGCGCACCGAGGGGTGGTGCGCCATTAGTATTGTGCCATTGCTATAAGAAAAAAAACTACTAATGGTGCACCACGAGGTGGTGCGCCATTGCTACAGGATACCCCTTCGCCCGATCCCCCCTTCCCTCTCCCCCTCGCCAGTTCCCTCTCCCTCGATCCACCGTGCCGCTCCTTCCCTTGTCCCTCCCTCCACTGCGCCGCCGCCGCCGCTGCCCCGACCCACTGCACCGCAGCCGCCCACGCGCCCCCGCGGCCTCCCTCTCCCCTTCCTCCCCCTCGAGCCCGCGACCTCCTCGGACGGACGGCGGTGCGAGCCTCCCCGCGCTCCTCGACGGACGGGCTCCTTGACGGACGGACGGACGGCGGCTAGCCTCGTTGGACGCGCTCCTCGACAGCGGCGCGAGCCTCCCCGCGCGACTGCTGCTCATCGACGACGGTTAGTCTATGTCCCTCCCTCCCTCTCTCCCCAGCTCATCCCCATGCCCCCACGGGGCGGCGACCTAGGGTTAGGAGCAGGAGCTCACCGCCACCGCACCGTCGTGCCGCTGCTGCTGCTTCTTGATCGGTTTTATTAGTTGGGGAAAGCGCATTAGGTTCTTATTAGTTCTCTGTTTCTTCTTGGGTGGTCTCGAAGTGATTTCAGCGAGGTAATTTAGTTCCCGATCCTCGGGTCGGTGCCTCTTGGTGGTGCCTTGGCCCTTTGCAACCAATGTGGTTGGGGAGATTAGGCTCTGACATTGTAGGTGGTGTTCATTACGACCAACGGCACCACACCATGTGTGTTCTTTGGTCCTTGAACCAGTACATAGTTTCACCGGCATTAATGCCTTTAATTGAACTAATTTGTGAATGCTGAGTTTCCCTTGACTTGTCAAGTTGGGACAGTTTGAGATTCAAAGGTTTCAGTGAGTAGACTGGATATTTTGTGTGTAGTAATGTTTTGGTGCTTATTGCTTTGGATACTTATTGTGTATGCTTTGCTGATACTTGTCTTAGGAAAGCTGACACTGCTTTATCTAATTAAGTTCTTCGTGTCTTCCTTTCAATCTTAGAATGGCACAGTCATATGTGTTTGTCAGTTAAATTCAGTCACCATTCTGAATTTTGACAGTACTCTAGACCTGCTTGTAAATTATTCCAGTTTGAAACTGAGATCTGCATGTACACCATCGAGTAAAGCTATTTCAGACACGATAAAGTTGCAAAATTCAGATACTTCATAGACATGTGTGTGTTGCTTTTGTTTCTGCTAAACTGTCTATGGTAGATAAACTGAGCGTTGTGGCCATGCTTGATGCAGGAGCTCAAGAACCTGCGGTCGCAGCTCTACTCCGCCTCCGAGTACTGCGAGAAGTCCTACCTCAGCACCCACCAGAAGTAGATGTGAGTAGCCTCCTCAGCTGTTCCTCCTCTCCTCCATTAGAACAGTTGATCAGTGTAAAGTAGTCTAAGTTAGAGAAATGTTGATCAGTGTTATGAGTGTTGGCCAAAAAGCTCTGTCAGTAGCTAACTGCCTCATGTTTTGCTCTCTGAACTGCTATGTGGTGCTGCTCATGGATGATGGTAGGAATTTATGCAAATATTCAGAGACACAAAATATTGAAGTTGTTGTAACTGATTACTTTCCCAAGTGAGAAAAATACATTCTATTCTACCTATTTCAAACTTAGTGATTGTTGCAGCCAAGAAATGCCTAGCCAATGTTAAATGGTCCTATAAATGACAGTACCCTAACAACTATTCTGCTCATGATCTTATTTTTATTTCTTTGATGAAAGTTGGTTCTTTTCTTCCCAAGTTCACAAAAAATCTTTTACATTTCTAGTGGTTGCCAAAAGCATAATATGACCAGGACAAACATAAACTTTGAGGCTGAAAGGAAATCAAGTAATGAACCACATAGGAATAGAAGGTAAACAAACTATGCTAGTTGAGAATGTACCTCAGGAGTCGATCAGAAGTGCGACGTCTCAATATTTCCTGAAAACCCATATTGGGTAGGATAATTTGCTTTTATTACCTTATTTACACCAAGTTTTAGTTAAACAATGATACTTGAATAATTTTGTGCTATTTCTGTTATGGTTTTGTGGACAGTATTTGACCTTATGGTAACTAGTTGGGGTCAGGTTTTGGGGTTTTGATTATTGGTATGAAGTACTGACAGAGGATCTTATTCACACCAAGTTTTAGTTAAACACTGGTACTTGAATGATTTTGTGCTACTTCTGTTGACAGAGAATGGCATGTTAATACAATATAGGTACCCAAATAATGTTGCTATGATGTATTGGGGGAGAAATGGTCCAGTATTGCTTGTAGTGGTTTGTCCAAAATGTTGAATGATACTGCTTGGAGATGCATATATTGTCTCACCTCTTCACATGCCAATGTATTTTCCATGTTGTGATGGAGGCCTTTTTTGCCTTGTCCACCCAAGAGGCCCTTGAGTTTGCTGGAATGTCGATTAACTTCCGTTCCGGCAAATTCGGGTACTCCATATGTCCTATTTTCAGCAAAGGTCATGCTGAAATTTTCCGTGAATTTTAGCATGACTTTGCTAAAAATAGGACATATGGGGTACTTGTGACTAATGCATGGGCCGGGGTATCTTAGTAGTTAATTAAGTAGGATCAAGTGCCCCGGCGTACTTGTGACTAATGCATGGCTTTTAGGGTGCCTCGGTGTCGATAAAAACCGAAATGATGAAAGCTTAGGCTTTTAGGGTGCCTCGGCGTCGAAAAACCCTCAATGATAAAAGCTTAGCTTTTAGGATGCCTCGGTGTCGACAAACCCTAAATAATGAGACCATGATCTTGTTCCTTGACAATAACCAACTTTTTGACCAAACTTTGTTCCTATTTAGAGAGAAACATAGCCAACAACGATGAGGCCGGGGGTTCGGGCGTCAAGGCATTCTGGGAGCTGTCCCAGGAGATGGAGGAACAACCTCACTTGTATGAAGACGTCGCCTTCCCCACCGATCCTGAGACCACTGATGGTACCGCCGAGGATGACCCCACTGATGCCACCACTGATGGTGCTGCGGAGGATGCCACCACTGATGATGGCGGCGCACACACAGATGGCAGCCAACCGAAGAGGCAACGGAAGGAACGGCGCCCGACCGCGCTCCGCACCCTCAAGGAGGAAGTTACTAAAGTGGACTCCGACAGGAATCCAACGGCGCCCGAACGAATAGTCAAGGGGTACTCGCTTCAGCTCGGGTGCATTCTCCGGAGCACCATCTCGATCAACACCGAGAACCTGAGCCATCCTGACCGAGGGAATTTGCGCAACCTCCTCTTCACGAAGCTGCACGAACGATACAAGTTCCCCGCTGAATTTGAAAACACAAGCCTCAAAGGGAATAAAGTTAACAATGCTGCCCTCACGAAGATGAGCAAGGCCCTGTCTACTTGGAAAAGCAATGTGAAGAGAATGATCTAGAAAGGTGAGAGTTATGAGAAGATCAAGGAGAAAAATCCTTCGATCACCGAAGATGACTACAACGACTTCAAGATCAACTCTCGAGCACCGCAAACTCCGAATCAAGTAAGTGGGGGAAAGAAATGCGGGAGCTGAACTTAGGGGAACACACACTCGGTCCCGGCGGTTACAGAGTGGCGGAGCCTATATGGGACAAGGAGGAGGCGGACCGTGCCGAGCAAGGCCTACTGCCCCTCTTCGATAAATACGGTGACAAGCAGACCAGGAACTTTGTCAGGGCCAGGTACAAGAAGGACCCGAAAACAAAGGAGCTTACCACGGATCCGAAGACCAGGGCTCTTGAGCTTGTTCTGGTAAGGAATACACCCCCGTGTAATTAGCTCCATATGGTTGCATTCTAATTAATGAAGCCAAATTTCTAAATGGTTCACATTCCTTCCGCAGGCGACTGAAAGCAGTAGCGCGGGGTCGACTAAGAGCAACCCTTGGGACACCACTCTAAATAGGGCGTTGAATGTAATGAAGAACAAGGATAAGCTCAGTAAGCCGACGTCAGCTGGTCGTGTGGCCGGCAAAGGCTTGTCGACAAAATGGTCGTCATACTATAACACTGGTGGGCAAAAGGAGAAAAAGACCAGCTCGGAAAGCCAGGCGCGCGAGGTTCAAGAACTCAGGGCACAGGTGGCGCGGATTCCGGAGATTGTCCAAGAGCAAGTGGAACAACAACTCGGAAGCACGATCACCGCCATTGTGCCTACCTTGATCCAGGGGATTAGTGCGTGGATTGCGGGCGGCCAATAGGGGCCGCCCCCGATTCCTAGCTTCACGGCCAGCAACTCGAAGAACGCGATGGCGGGGCCATTGGTGTCTCCGACGCCGGCACGGGAGCTTAATGCACCCGGGTGTACGCCGGCCGGCACCTCTGCAGCAAGCGGCCCCTCCGTCAACTGCACGCCCGCCGTTGGCGGTGCCTCGACATTAGCCGAGCTCGACGCCATCATCACGGTAACTAATTAAGCCTCTCTCGGCCGAGGACTTCATCTCCTTGCCTTTGACTGGGCATCCCTGACGCCCTACATGTTTTCGCAGGGCGCCGCCGACGTTCCGTGCACTCTCCTGCACTTCGTGAACAACGAGTTGGTCGATGTCGCCAAGGGCAAAATCGTTCAACCGGGCAACCCCTTGTTCCACGGTACCCAGATGCCACCCAACTTGTTTAGGGTTCAACTGGTTCGGGTGCTGCCAGGCTGCGACGAGTTGTTACCTCCGATTTGACCCGTCGGGGCCGACGATGATGACGTGATGACCCTCAGCGCCTGCCTGAGCTGGCCCCTGCTTTGGCCGAAGAGCCAGATTCATTTGGGGGCGGGGGACACCACCCCAAAGACAACACCACCAGTCGTGCCGGCGCCAAGTCGGCCCCATGGCAAGACCGTCGCAACGGTGCCGGACATCCATATGCCACTGGATTCAAACATGCATATGGCACAGGATCAGAACAACGACGACGACGATACATTTGCCAACATCGATCAGTACTTTGCCGATCATGGGTACGGTGGCGACTTCATGGGGCCTCCTTCTCCAGAACCAAACCCAACAAAAGACGTGCGCGATCTAGCTGGTACCGTGGAGAAGCCAAGTTGCAACAGGTGTCGTCTGCCGTTCAGCTCTCAGGAGACGCCTCCAGCTGCCGACTTCACCGAGCCTCAGATAGGCGAGGTGCGAAATATTATCAGCCCCAACACACTCAAGAAGGCGGTCTGTGAGCAGAACTCGGTCCCATTAAGGAGAAGAAGAAGGCACGCAAAAGAAAGACTAACAAGGGTGCGGGCCAGCCAGCACCGAGTACGATCCGTGCTCAGGACGGGCCACCTTCACCTGAGGATATCTCGAGGAGGGTGCATGTGGCGGGTAGGCCGATGCTACCGAGAAATATGCTCGATGCTGCAACTGGTGCTATGCAGAGTCTACATGACAGTGTTCTTTCTTTGGAGAAGCGGCGTCTCGGAGAGAAGGATGTGGCATACCCGGTTTTCGCGGCCAAGGTGCCAGAGGGCAAGGGCTTTGTGGATAACTCCATTGGGGGTACGATCGTCCTATGGTTTGATGACATCCACGCTATGTTGAACCTTCATCCGCTGCACTACACCTTCGTTCGGCTATTTTCGCTGAGTATGGAGATGCGGATCATTCGCGACAAGACCCCGGACATCGTGATAGTCGACCCCTTCTACATGCGTGCCAAGATCTTGGGTAGCGCTGGGGACCAGCAAGTCGCGACTTCTTACCTCGAAGGCGTCATTCTGGCAAACCAAGATAAGGATAAATTCCTCATGCCTTACTTTCCCAAGTAAGTCCTCCCCTCAACCGCCCCGTAACATATGAATTCTTAGATTTCGATCGTTTTTCTTTTAACATTCCGTGTTTTCTGCAGTGACACACATTGCACGCTCATCCTCCTAAGCCCCAAATATTCCATGGCCACGTATTTCGACCCGGACCATCAGTCGAACATAGACTACACAAATGTCAAGAAGGTTCTTGATGATGTTCTCCCCGGCTATGTCAAATCTGGAGGCACCTTCACCAGGCCTATTCGTAAGTACGGCAAGCACGTGTTCTCCCACAATACGACATTCTGCTGCGTCAAGCAGCTGCCTGGCGGTCAGAAGGGTGCCTACTACGCCATCCATCACATGCGGGCGATCGTACGGGACCATCATCACATTCTGCTACCGAGTAAACTCAAAGATTGGGCCGCGAGCGTGTCCGCAATCCAGGACGCGGACATTAGACAAGAATTCTTTCGCATCCAGTCGTAGTTTCCGGAAATCATCCATCAAGATGTCCTTCGTACCTCGGGGCAGTTCTACCTCAGAAATCAACCGTCCAACAGTGACATCGACACAATGCTACAAATACAGGCTGATAACGACCGTTATTTCATGACTCCCACGATAGACGGCGGCTTCATCCACGCTCCGGTCCCTTGAGTCGAGTCGAAAGCAATGATGCTGTGTTTAGTTCTGAAACATCGATTGGCTCATGTTGTAATTAAACTTTAATGAACTTGTAGTATGTCTCTTTGGTTTTGAGAGTCGTTCAACTTAGATGTAATCGATGCTATTAATGTCTTGCTTTTCTCTTCCGATCGTTCTGTTGCATACTTATATATTGCTTATGTATTATCTGTGAATTGGTACTAACGTTTCGTTTGGCTACTGCATAGCGATGCCGTCGTATGTCGTGTACAAGGGTAAGGTTCCCGGAGTCTACGACGACTGGGAGGAGTGTCGGAGACAGGTTCACCGATTCAGCGGTAACAGTTACAAAGGGTACACCACTAGGGCCGAGGCCGAATCTAGATACGCCCGCTATCTAGCGGGAGAGGGGAGGGAGCGCTGGAGGAACCAGATGAAGACGAGTTTCATCGTGATGATGCTCATCGTGATGACCGCAGCTCTCTTCTATGTGATGGTAGTTTAGATGATCGATATCGACTTGTAATGTGAAGACAAACTCGCTACTCGCGGTCTCGAGACTTGTAATATAATGTTCTATCTTTGTTCGGTCTTTTCAATTCGGAGACTAATATGATGAATTGTATTCGGAGACTAATATGATGAATTGTATTCAGAGACTAATCTTCTATTGTATTCGATGAATCTGTTGTTGATGTGTGCTGTCTATATTTTGTCCAATTATACATTTTGTAACCTGTGCAAAAAACAGAAAATAAAAAAAATAAAAAAACCTAATATTCATACTAATGGCGCATCACATCACAGTGCGCCATTAGTATGCCAAAGGATACTAATGGCGCATCATTAAACAGTGCGCCATTAGTATGCCGAAGTTACTAATGGCGCATCTTGTTGTTGTGTGCCATTAGTATGCCAAAGCACCTGGGTATACATGGCCCCCTGGGAGGCATACTAATGGCGCACTATTGTATATACTAATGGCGCATCTGAGGTGCACCATTAGTATACCAGATACTAATGGCGCACCTGTGGTGCGCCATTAGTAAAATATACTAATGGCGTGGCACTAATGGCGCACCACTAATGCGCCATTAATGGCCAAATTAGGTGCGCCATTAGTAGGCCTTTTCCTAGTAGTGTGTGTCCAACGACCAGACCAAGAAGTCACAGAACCCCACCTTGATCAATAAAGCTTTCATCTTATATTCATAATATCCAGATTGTAGTCTCAGTTTCTTGCTTGTTCTTCGTTTGCTCGCAGGAAATAGACCCTCGTGGTCAGGTTGATCGTGCTTCGGCGTGGTCAATAACCCCTCAGAAGTTGGTTTAGCGATTGCTAAGGCGCGACCTCTTGTACGTTCGTAGTTGGATCGTCAAGGTCGACTCCCACAGAAACGATAGCCACCATCTCATCGAAACATCGGGACACCTTTGCCTCTATCATAACACGAGGAACACAAAGAGGGAAACGAGGGAAAACGAGGGAAATCACAAGGGGAAACACAAGAGGAACACTCAACTAACAGGAACAAGTCACACATGTGCTAGATCCTCGGATACATAGAATGATAGACGGTCCACGGACAACTAGGGACGAGACAAAAGGGTAACCGGTTCTTCTCCGTGAGGAGGTCTTGAGGTTCTTCCCTAAAGAGGGGTCTTGAATCCGCTTGGGGGATCTTCTCTGGTGGAGGCTCGAATCTCCGAGGAGAAGGTAACCAAGTGGATGAGCAAAGCTCTCACACAAAATATGAGCTAATCATTTGCTGACCCTAGAAAGTTGTACGAGATAGAGTATATATAGTCTAGGGGGTAGAAGGGGTACACGGGCCTCGGCCCTTTACTGTACCGGATGTCCGGGCCTTGGCCGGATGTCCGGGGCCTGGGAGATGCTCTTGGCTCCTTCCGTTGGTTCTCTTCACCGTGGACTTGGGGACTTGTCCGTCTTCACGCGCATCTTCGAGAGGACCCTCTTGGTACCTAATCATGCACAACATCTCGGACTTAGGTAGTAGCCATGTCTCATGCATAGAAAGTGGAAGTTCAGAGAGGAGTGAGTTCACCTTATCTTCGATAGCTTTGGCTCGGGCTCGTGTCATTGGTCCAAGTGGTGCCGTTGGAGGTGTGGGTGCGTCCATGGGGATGATCTTGGGATGCTCCGCATCATCTCCCCTCCCTTGGGGAAGATCCATCCTCGGATCGAAATCCTCATCACCATGGTAGGGCGAGAGATCTTTGATGTTGAAGATGTCGCTCACGGAGTACTTGTCACGAGGAATGTTGATCTTGTAAGCGTTGTTGTTGTAGCGTGCAAGCACCTTGAATGGTCCATCCGCGCGTGGTCGAAGTTTGGACTTGCGTTCTTGGGGAAAGCGGTCCTTGCAAAGGTGTAGCCACACGAGGTCTCCAATGTTGAATATCATAGGGTGCTTGTTGACGTTGAGCTTGGTCGCAAGGCATTGTACTTGGCGCTCGATGGTGTTTCTTGTATCTTCATGAACCTTCTTGAGATGGGTCGCTCGTGCACTTGCGTCCAAATTGATTCTCTCTTGGAGTGGTAGAGGTAGAATATCCAATGGTGACAAAGGGTTGAATCCGTAGACGACCTCGAAAGGGGACATGCCGGTTGTTGAGTGTCTTGCTCGGTTGTAGGCGAACTCGACAATGGGTAGACACTCCTCCCACTCCTTGATGTTCTTCTTGATGAGTAATCGAAGTAGAGCGGAGAGTGTGCGGTTTGTCAACTCCGTTTGGCCGTCGGTTTGAGGATGGTGCGCCGTGTAGAAGAGTAGCTTGATTCTGAGCTTGGCGCATAGGGTCTTCCAAAAGTAGCTAAGGAACTTGACATTGCAGTCCGAGACGATGGTCTTTGGCACACCATGGAGACGCAAAATTTCCCTACAAAAGAGATTAGCAACATGTGAAGCATCGTCTATCTTGTGGCAAGGAATAAAATGTGCCATTTTTGAGAAACGGTCCACAGTGACAAATATGGAATCTTTCCCATTGCGAGTCGTAGGCAAACCAAGTACAAAGTCCATGCTAATGTCTTCCCATGGTTGGTATGGAATTGGTAGAGGTATATAGAGACCATGAGATTGATCTTTGGACTTAGCTTTGCAACATGTAGAACAACGGTTGGAACGATTGACGTCCCGAAACATCTTTGGTCAAAAGTAGTTCTTCGAGAGCGTGGCGAACGTCTTGTCGCGTCCGAAATGTCCCATTAAGCCTCCTCCATGCGATTCCTGCAAAAGAAACAAACGAAGAGACTACTCGGGGATGCAAAGTTTGTTAGCTCTCACAAGATAGCCGTCTTTGATGTAATAGCGTTCCCAAGATGTATTCGACAAACACTTGGCATAAGGAGTAGCAAAAGTTGCATCATGCTCATACAAGTCTTTGACATGCTCGAAGCCAATGACATCTAACTCAAGTTGCGTGACAAGCATGCATATGCGGGAAAGAGCATCCGCTACGATGTTTTCTTTACCCTTGATGTACTTGATGAGATAGGGAAAAGACTCAATAAATTCACTCCATTTAGCATGACGCTTGTTCAACTTTGTTTGTCCCTTAAGATACTTGAGAGTCTCATGATTGGTATGAATGATAAACTCATGGGGACGAAGGTAATGTTCCCATTCGTGCAAAACGCAGACTAAAGCATATAGCTCTTTGTCATAGACAGGATAATTGAGTTGTGCTCCAGAAAGTTTCTCACTAAAGTAAGCTATGGGGCGCTTCTCTTGCGTTAACACACCTCCTATGCCATTACCACTAGCATCGCAATGAATTTCAAAAGGCTTGTCGAAGTTGGGTAAAGCAAGCACAGGAGCATGAGTAAGCAAATTCTTAAGCTCATTGAATGAGGTATCTTGGGATGGTCCCCAAACAAAAGGCGCATTCTTCTTGCTCAAAGCATGCAAAGGCGAAGCAATGGTGCTAAAATCCTTCACAAAGCGGCGATAGAAACCCGCAAGACCAAGAAAACTACGCACTTGATGCAGGTTGGTTGGTTGTGGCCAAGTCTTAATAGCATTGATCTTGGACTCATCAACATGAAAACCCTTAGAAGCAACAACAAAACCCAAAAAAACGAGCTTATCCACACCAAAAAGGCATTTCTCCATATTAGCATAGAGGCGCTCTTTTCTAAGAGTTTGCAAAACGGTGCGGACATGGGTGACATGCTCTTTGATGGATTTGCTAAACATAAGAATGTCATCAAAGTAGACCACAACAAATATACCAATGTAAGGGCGAAAGACATGATTCATGAGGCGCATAAAAGTGCCGGTGCTTCCGAAAGACCCATAGGCATGACTAACCACTCATACAAACCAAACTTGGTTTTGAAGGCGGTTTTCCATTCATCACCCTCTTGTATGCGGATTTGATAGTAACCACTCTTAAGATCAATTTTGGTAAATATAGTGGCACCGCTAATCTCATCAAGCATATCATCTAGGCGTGGAATGGGATACCTATAGCGAACGGTGATAGCATTGATAGGTCTACAATCGGAGCACATGCGAAAACTACCATCATGTTTTGGCACAAGAATGACCGGAACGGCACAAGGGCTCAAACTTTCACGCACATGTCCATGGTCTATGAGATGTTTTACTTGCCTTTGTATTTCTTTTGTTTCATCGGGGTTGACACGGTATGGAGCTTTGTTCGGAAGAGGTGCTCCGGGGATGAGGTCGATTCGGTGATCAATGCCTCGTAGAGGAGGTAGACCCGGAGGTAGCTCATCGGGGAAAACATGTTGAAATTCCTGCAAAAGAGAAGACAACACTAGAGGAAGAGTGTGAGAAGTGTTAGTATGTGATGCATTGTCCTTGCACATGAGGACGTAGTGTAGGACACTAGATGGGTTCTCACACACTACTCTCATCTCACGTTTGGTGGCAAATAGAACTAGATTCTTGTTTTCGCTCATCGTGGAGGCACTCAATTTTGGCTTGTGGCGCTCACTCTCTTTTTGGTGGCTCGCTCTGTCACTATGATCTCCACGATGGGTGGCTTGCTTGTCAGCGATCACTTGACTTGGCGACATTGGACGGATGATGTACTCCTTGCCCTTCATCTTGAAGATGTAGTGGTTCGTTCGGCCGTTGTGGACGACTCCTCTATCGAATTGCGATGGTCGTCCAAGGAGAAGATGACAAATGGTCATTGGAACGACGTCGCACTCCAAGGTGTCTTCGTAGGCGCCGATCTTGAAGGAGACTTGTACTCGGTGCTCGACTTGGATAGTGCCGGAGTCACTAAGCCATTGCACTTTGTATGGATGTGGATGCTTCGTCTTGGGAAATTGGAGCTTGGAGCAAAGTTCTTCACTTGCGAGATTATGACAACTCCCTCCAACGATGATGACCTTGACGGATCGTCCATTGATGCCGGCCTTGGTGTGGAATATGTGGCATCGTTGGTCTTCTTCTTGGTGATGTTGGAGAGTCAAGACTTTGGAGACAACAAGTGCAGGACTTTAGTCTTCATCACAAAAGACTTGTTCTTCTTCATTGTTCACTTGGCGGTGCATGGCGACTTGCTCGAGGGCTTCCATTTCGCCTTAGCTCATGGAGTCATAAGTGCCATCATCATTGAAGACCATGGTTCGCTTGTTGGTGCACTCGTAAGACTTGTGGCCTCGGCCTCCGCAAGTGAAACACTTGAAGGAACTCGTCTTGACGGTCTCATCGGTTGGGGTTGATGATGATGAAGCTCTCGGCTTGAACTTGCTCGTAGGAGGATGGCTTGTAGTTGACGAAGCTTTCTTGGAAGTCGACTTGTCGATGTTGGAAGTAGAAGGTCTTGTAGTCGGTGTTGGAGTCATTGACGCTTGGTTATTGGAGAAGTAGGAGGACTTGGATGAGAACTTGGCATACTTGAAGTCATATTGCACTTGGCTTTCCACTTTGGTAGCTTGGTGCACTAGCTCGATGAGATTTGAGTATGATTGGAAGTCGGCGATCTTCTTGATAGGGTGATTGAGTTTGTTCAAGAAACGTGCCATTGTTTGCTCATCATCTTCCGTGACATTGGCTCTTATCATTGCAATCTCCATCTCCTTGTAGTATTCTTCAACGCTCTTTGTTCCTTGCTTGAGTTATTGGAGTTTCTTGAAGAGGTCGCGGTTGTTGTAGGTAGGTAAGAAGCGTGCTCTCATGACATCCTTCATTTGCGCCCAAGTAGTGATGGGTGGTTCACCTCTTGCCTCTCGGCGCTCTATGATTTGTTCCCACCAAATGAGGAGATAGTCTTGGAACTCAAGGGATGCCATCGTGATCTTCTTCTCTTCTTCAAAATTGTGCAAACGGAAGATCTTGTCAACTTTCAATGCCCATGAAAGGTACTCTTCGGGATCATTGCTTCCGTTGAACTTGCGCTCGGTGAACTTGAGTTTGCCATAACGTTGCTCTTCACTGTGTTGGGGTCGGGGATGATGACGCCCATGTTGTTGATGATTGATCAACTCATGGTGCTCTTGGCGCGGAGGGTTGTAATCGCCATGTTGTTCTTTTCGTGGAGGATCTCCATTGTCTTCATGCTCTTGATTGACTTGTTGTTCTTGGCGAGCTTGTGGAGGATCTTGTCGAGATCGAGGATGAACTTGACAATGCACACGAGCTTGAAATCTTCGTTCTTGAATTTCTTCATGAAGTGCTTCCTCTTGTTCACGGGCTTGTCGGCTTCGGTCGGCAACAGATCGACTCGAATCGCTTAGAGCTTGTTGCGCCGCAAGTGCTTGAGCGTCACGGAGTTGTTGTTCTTGACGTTGTGACTCGACATCTTGAGCATTTTTGTGTAGACGCGCTTTCTCTTCCTCTTCATGTTGGTGTTGTCGTTGCCGTTCTCGTGCTAGCGCAAAGGCCTCTTGAGTTTGACATTGTCAGCGCTCTTGAGAGTCGGTGTCTCGTAGGGGATCGAGACTTGCTTGACGGTCGGTGCGCGCGGCTCGACGAAGAGTGTTTGATGTCGGTGTACTAGAGCCGGAGAGGGTGAAGCCGGAGTGGCGGCTTGAACGGCTCCTTCTTGAAGTGGAAGACGAGCAGTTGAGCAACAAAGCATGAATTTCGTCCATCCTTGCGTCATTCTCTTGCTTGTGATCGTCGAGCTTGTGGTCGAAGTAGTCCCTTGTATGTTGCTCGGAAAGTTGCAAGTCGACGGCAAGGTTCTCGACGCGTTCACTCATAGCTTGTTGCACTTGATGGAAAGCAAGTTGTGCACCAAAGAGGTGACTCTTGGTGACGAAGGAGTTCATGTCGTCATCTTGCTCCATGAAGAGTGGGTTGGTAGAAGTACTTGGCCTATCCATCATTCCAAGACAAATGTGAGTGGTAGAAAGAGAAGAACGAGTACCAAATGTACCTTGACCGAAGTTGAAAGTGGATCGAGGATCACTCCAATGTAGGACAAGGAAAGAGCACAATTGGTACTAGCTCTTGTCGGTTTCTCACACCTACATAAGTAAAAGCTTTTGGTGGAGCTTGGTTAGGAAGGTGGCACAAAATTTGATGCAATTGTAAGTGAGCTTCAATAATGTTGGAAAAGATTCACAAGATGTAATGTAACAAGTAGACCAAGCATATAAGGTACATGGAAACACACGCTCAAAAAGATAAGGAGGGTTGTGCAACCAAGGGTGAGCCAAAATGGAATCCACAAAAATTCTCTTTTTGCACAACACTAGAGAGACGCTAGCACGATTGCACAATAGGCGGATACAAGAACTTGTGCACAACCTACTTAGCAAAAATGCAACGACTTCTATCCCGAATATGTTCTATGCAAGGTGTTGCTATGATATGATCCAAGATGATCGAGTATGACAATCTTAATGTTGTAAGATGCTATGGTTCTTGCTTAAAATCTCTTTGCTTAACTTTTGTCTTTGCTTAAAAGCTTGGTTGGCTCTTTGATGTTTGAGCTCTTTTCTCATGCAATGCTTGATGAACCAAGATAGAAAATGAGTATGCGATGACAACTTTGTGACACAAGGGATGATACCAATATATGCAACAATGATGTATGTATGCTATGGGAAGTATGATCACTAATGTGCACAAGTCTCGTTGCCGGCAATACTCAATGGCTAGTATCGGTGGGTAAGCAACACAAAGGAGTAAGGCTATGATGGCTATCAATGTAATGGCAAGAATGATATGTCCAATACCAAGATGAGGTTACCGGTCTTGCTTCCGGTATGGTGTCAAAATGGTGGCACGAATACCAAGATGTAGTCAAGGTGGTCGTTGTTGATGACGCGACTGTGGCGAAGATGAGCGGCGGTGATGTCGATGTCGAACCATACCTAAATAGCCGAAACACAAAAGGATACGGTCCAAATTCAAATTCTCAAACCTGGAAGTAGCAATTGTTTCGGAGAGCAAAACGGTCCAAAAATGGTTGGGTTATGCGGAAGTGGTGGAGGTATGTGGAAGTATATATGGTATATGGTGGGCACCGGAACAAAATTTGGTGGAAATTGGGCGGAAAACGGGGCGATGGATGGAGATGTTGCTGCCAGGGGTCGGATGTCTGGGTGGAAGGCCGGATGTCTGGGTGGGGCCGGATGTCCGGGATCTATGGCCAGATGTCCGGGCTCTGGATCCGGGGACAAACGGGATGAACACCGCGTGGGGAGGTTAAATCCGGGCGAAATTCGGAGGAATTTGTGGATGGAAAGTGGGGGGAAAAGGATGGGAAGCCAGATCCACTCAAAACAAAGAAAATCCACGGATCCAAACCAACAAAATCTCAACACACCAACAAATCATAAAAAAAATTGGGGCTACTTTTGGTGGGGAATTTTCGAATTAGGACGAGAAACAACAAAACAAGGCTAGAAACACAACGGGGAGGCTCCGAAATCATGATCAACCTGGCTCTGGATACAAAAATGATGTAGGGTAGAACCTTAATCGCCCGATCTTTCATGAAAGGAGTGGATCCCGGGAAGAATACGAGGAACACAAAGAGGGAAACGAGGGAAAACGAGGGAAATCACAAGGGGAAACACAAGAGGAACACTCAACTAACAAGAACAAGTCACACATGTGCTAGATCTTCGGATACATAGGACGATACACGGTCCATGGACAACTAGGGACGATACAAAAGGGTAACCGGTTCTTCTCCGTGAGGAGGTCTTGAGGTTCTTCCCTAAAGAGGGGTCTTGAATCCGCTTGGGGGATCTTCTCCGGTGGAGGCTCGAATATCCGAGGAGAAGGTAACCAAGTGGATGAGCAAATCTCTCACACAAAATATGAGCTAATCCTTTGCTGACCCTAGAAAGTTGTACGGGATGGAGTATATATAGTCTAGGGGGGGTAGAAGGGGTACACGGGCCTCGGCCCTTTACTGTGCGCAGACAGGGAGGTCGGATGTCCGGGCGTCGGGACGGATGTCCGGGCTGTGGAGGCCGGATGTCCGGGCTGGTGAAGCTGGCCATGTTGCTCTCGGGTTCGGGGGTGTCCGGATTTCCGGGCAGGGGGCCGGATATCCAGGACCTCGGGAAGGGCCGGATGTCCGACCTTGCAGGGCCGGATGTCCGGGGCCTGTAGGCACTTGGTGGTTGAGCAGCTGTGGAGGAAGGCGCTCCAGGGGCCAGATGTCCGGGGCTTGGGAGATGCTCTTGGCTCCTTCCATTGGTTCTCCTCATCCGTGGACTTGGGGACTTGTCCGTCTTCATGCGCTTCTTCGGGAGGACCCTCTTGGTACATAATCATGCACAACATCTCGGACTTAGGTAGTAGCCATGTCTCATGCATAGAAAGTGGTAGTTCGGAGATGATCTTGGGCCAGGCCCTTATCTTCGATAGCTTTGGCTCGGGCTCGTGTCATTGGTCTAAGTGGTGCCGTTGGAGGTGTGGGTGCGTCCATGGGGATGATCTTGGGATGCTCCGCATCAAGCGAGCCCGAGCCCTCCGCCGCGTCTGCTGCCGCCGCCGGGTTAGCCCCGGTTTGACCAGGGATTTGACCTCCCTTGGGTCGCTGACAAGTGGGCCAGGCCCCTGCTAATTTTGCTTAACTATTAATTAAGCTTAATTAGCCCTACTGATACTGACATGTGGGCCCAGGGCCTTAAATAATGTAGCTTAGGATTAGATTAGTGCTAATTAAATTAGGTTAGTTAGTTAGACACTGACATATGGGTCCCACTGGTCAGGTTTGACTTGGACCGCTCTGTTGACCTGTTGACATCACCGTGACGCATTGCTGACGCAGTAATGTTTTCTGGATTTTAAATAAATCTAAATAATTTATTTATTTTCAAAAAATAACCTAAACTTTGAAAATCCATAGAAATTAAACCGTAACTCCGAATGAAAAGATTTATATAAAAATGATCAGAAAAATCCAATCTATCCATCTGTACCATTTTCATGCATGTTAGAACAACTTATAGCTGTTGTTTAGGGCCAATCATATAAATGGCATTTGAATATCCACATATGGAGTTTGACTTTGAATCTTGGATTCAAACCAACCCCATTTAACCTGTTGCTAGTTGCATTAGCTCAAATCACAACATATTGACATGTCATGCTCATGCATCATATTGTGCATTGCATTGATGGTGCTCCTTCTCTATTGCCGGTGTTTGTCCCCTCTCAGTAGACGTGGTTCCGACGATGAGTTCGGTGACACCGATGAAGCGCTATACTATCTTCAGAAATGCCAGGCAAGAAAAACCCCCTTGTTCATTCTGATACAATCCCACTCTCTCACTCCTGCTCTCTTTTACTACATTAGGACAACAACGATTCAACTGTTACATGATGCGGTAGTTGAACCCCTTTCCTCTGCATGACCTGTCATTGCCACAGTAAATAGATGAAACCCACTAGCATGAGTAGGAGTTGTTTAAGCCCTGATGTGCCTCATTCATGCTTGTTTGTCATGCCTGCTACTGCTTAGAGTTGAGTCAAGTCCGATTCATCGGTGATGAATTGGAATGTGGTGGACATGTCCTACTATTGAGAGCTAAGTGTGTGAACACGATTTGGTAAAGATAGTGGTGAGAGGCCATGTAGGAGTACATGATGTGTTGTCTCATTGAAGCCGTCCTCAGGAACTGAGTTCTGTGTTTGTGATCCATGAAGAGCTACTACCACCCTTTGGGCCATGAAATATGACCCCGCTCGACTTATTAACCCCTCCTGTCCTCTGTCCAGGAGGGTCAAGTAGTTTTTGGTGTTTGTAGTATGCTGGAGGCCGTGCGCAGCACTGTCCCAAGAGGTGGGCTGTGATGCGGTAGGCACGTGGCCCGATGTACCAAGTCGCCCGTTTGGTGCCTCGGGAACCCTGCACACATCATTCGGGCCGTAAGTGGAAACCTCAGCCGGACTCCCTTCGGATGGAACCTGGACTAGGGACTTGTGTGGTTAGTCAGGTCGTGGTCTACACCCACGTCAGCTTTCCCTTGAAGTCGGTCGAGCACATGTCGTGTGCAGATGCTAAGTTGTGGAAACATGTGTGAAGAAGTACACCCCTACAAGGTTATAAATGATCTATTAGAATAGCCGCGTCCACGGTAAAGGACTTCTGGGTTGCCTATAAAGTTCATAGACAAGTGGAAGTGGATACTCTAAAATGCGCAAGATAAGTGTGAGTACTATGGATGGCCTTCTCGTAGGGAGACGGGAGCAGATCCATAGTGGCGTATTGATATGGTGAATATGTGTACTCGTGTGCGCCACCTCAAAAGAGTTACTTGCAGTCGTAGTTCAGGATAGCCACCGAGTCAAAGCTGGCTTGCTGCAGTTAAACTCCACCACCCCCTTTGTTGATACTGATGCATATGTAGCTAGATCTGATGTAAGTCTTGTTGGGTACATTTGCACTCACGTTTGCTTAATTTATGTTTTTGTAGAGAGACTTCAGTCTCGCTAGTAGTTCCGTGTGGCCTTCTACGTTTAGCTTGTTACTTCAGCTACGATCTTGTGCCCACGGCAGGGTGTTGTAGATAGTCAGGCTTCTTAGCCTTTTTTCAGTTGTAGTTGTCTGTACTCAGACAAGTTAAGCTTCCGCATGTGCTTATTGCTTGTATGACTTGAATGCTGGGTCATCATACCCATGTTTGTAATATCTGGCTCTTCAGAACCTATTCAATAAATACTTTGAGTTGTAGAGTTTTATTGTGATGCCATGTTGTATTTGCACATATCGAGCATATTGTGTGTATGATTTGAACTGCTTGGTATGTGTGGGATCTGACAACCTAGTTGTTTATCCTTGGTAGCCTCTCTTACCGGGAAATGTCTCCTAGTGCTTCCACTAAGCCATGGTAGCTTGCTATTGCTCCGGATCACTTAGGCTGGCCAGCATGTGTCCTTCTTTGTTCCTGTGTCTGTCCCTTTGGGGAAATGTCAAGCGGTGACTACCGGAGTCCTATTAGCCCAGCTGCTACAGCCCGGATTCACTCGCCGATGACCGACACGTTCGTTGTTGGGTCATGTATGCCTGTCCCTGTAAGTTAGTGACACTTTGGGTTTACGACTAGTCATGTTGGCTCGGGTTCTCTGTCATATGGATGCTAGCGACACTATCATATACGTGAGCCAAAAGGTGCAAACGGTCCCGGGCCAGGTAAGGTGGCACCCGTGGGAATACCGTGCGTGAGGCCGCAAAGTGATATGATGTGTTACATGCTAGATCGGTGTGACTTAGGATCGGTGTCCTGACAGCCTTGATAACAGAGCCTAACTGCCTGTAGGATTACCAAGCCAAACTGGTCGAAGTCTTGTCTAGAAATGCTTTAGATATGTAAGGGAATTGATTGTGGAAGGGAACGTAAGGCTCTTTTTACTCCTTTACCTTATGCCCTTCTGATCTGAGTCATCATATTTTTTCCTACGGGGTTAAGGAACTAGGCTTTCTCTTCTTTCTATCAGGATCACGTGTTACTAATCCATAGACTTATAGGAATGATGGATTCAAGTCTCAGTTCAGCTCCTACTACTTCCGTGTGTTCATAGCTGGCCTCAAAACCTTGATATTGTGATGTTGAGCGGTTATGCCACCATTTTGCAGGATGTCTCAAATCTTTTTGAGCATTTACAACTGTTATGTTGTCCGAGTCATCCCAGGTTTCAAAATAGTCTAATGCATTTGTAAATCCCTTCTTCCCATTCCCGATGTTCCTTGGGCCAGATTAACCACACTAACCAGTGTGTTGAGGTACTCTATTGGCTCGACATATATGTTGAAGCCATTATTATGACCCTAGGTGTCTTAGAGAACCACTTAGTAATCTAGCAATGCTTTGTATCCCCAGTGTGATGATTCTGGCCATCATTCTCGAAAGCATCTCGTGATGTTATTAGTTAGTAGGTATTCCATTCCTGGGTTCTTGAACCCGAGATTCACCCTACTTACTTCATGTTGATAATGTTTGCTAGTTCCTTTAGGATATTAGTAACCTTTGTGATAGTCTTCGAGGTCCGTGGTATATCATTCTTCCAATACCATGAACCATCATGGCAAAATTTCTCCTGAACCAAAAGATCACAACCAGAGTGCTTTTGATGAGTTCTCAATTCTATGTTGTGACTCTGCCAGTTCTACCTTTCTGCATGGATTATCCGAAAGAAATATGATGATCTTTGTTCGACATACTAAGCTATGCATCCGCAACTCTGAAAACCATATGTTCCTTTGAGTTATCTCTCTTTAGTTGTATTCTGACCTTTGTCTATCAATTGATAGTTAGGACTAGTTGTGCATTCGTGTTATCGATGCCTATTATTCTTGTGGTCCGTCAAGCCATTCTATTCCAGAATGACTAGGAGAAACAAACTCCAGCACCTCATCCATTTCTTGGACTGGTCAAAGTAGTTGTATTCCGCCGATCAAAATGGCAATCTAGGTTTTGTTCCATTTTACCTCGGAGTATTACCCCCTTTATGTCAGGATCGTCATGAGAATTGCACCATCTCTCATGAATTCTTAAGGCGGTGATACGTCTTTCCATCATTTTTCATTCCTCGGTCCCGTGTTATCGCAACCGGGATGCCGACAAGTGAACCATGATGTGTGAAATCAATACTCCTAGCAACCATGTTGCTTGGTAGTTAATGGATATTAATATCATTCTTAGTGTGTTGGTTATCGAATCACTATTCTAGGATTGATCATGCTACCTTGTCCTTATTTCTGGTGCACTCTTCGATCTTTGGGTTAGGGTTGAATCCCTTGCTCTTCTGATCATGTTGTCTTTCCTTGAAAAGCAAGATTGATCTCGAGCTTAATAAAATATCGGTGGTTCGTGATTTTTCGAATATCTTCTCAGAAGTATCACCAGGTTGGGCCTAACTGTTATGTTGAGCTCGTGATCAGGTTGGTTATCTTATAAACCACCCCTTCTCCAAGAATCTGTGTTGGATATCCCTGAGCTAGTTGGTTAAGCTAAACAATAACATGGAGAGTTGGCAGATAAAGCTTTGCCTTACTTAGTTCATTCTAAAGGGATATCTTTTGAGTGTGTGTGTTGAAAGAAAGATGATATCTTCATCGATTGGTCCTCGTGATCAGTTATTGGATCTATTGTCTTGTCCAAACTTTGATTTGAGTGTGGGCTATATCCTCAAATCATATCAGAACCAACGATGTTCGTAATATTGTCTTACTCGTGGTTGATCCCTCGAGCATACACCATTATATCTTTTGGTCTTACCAATGCTATCACCGTGTTCACTTAACTGTGGAATTCCATCTATATGGAAGCATGGATGGATTGTTGTTGAACCCATTGACAACATTTCCATCTTGTCCATGATTAATGTTGAACATCTAAGTAGTGTTGGAAACTTCTAAAAGCATTATCTTCATGTCACATTCATGAAGCATATGTTGGATGAAAGAAGTGACTTTCTCTGATTCACGTGCATTTGGTGCAAGTTTTCGCTGTGAGTTCAAGAAAGATTGTTTTTGTTTCCTCTAGTACCATCCCAAGTCAGTCATGCATGTGTGAGGTATGCTATGGTTTGACAGGCTCGCTACCTCCATTTCATATGTATCTCCTAGTACACCAAGCCACTGATTGATTTGTTCAAGGATAAGGAGTTCCTTAATAAGAGCTAATCCGGACTTATGAAAGGACTTCAATATCGTCGTTGATGGTTCCAAGCAGAACTCGGTAGTGTTTTGTTGTAAGACTACTACGTGGTCATGCTTGTCTGGGACAACGTGTGATAGAGGCGAGGGTGTCCCGATCTTTCGATGAGATGATAACTATCGATTTGGTGGAGACGACTTTGACGATCCAACTACAAACATGCACGACGTTGCATCTTAGCAATCGCTAAACCAATCTCCTGAGGTTACAGACGATGCCGGAAGCACGGTCAGCCTGACCACGAAGGTCTATTCCTGCAAGCAATCGAAGAACAACCAAGAATATGATAATGCAATCTGAATATTGCGAATATAGATGAAGTATGGATAAAGGTGGGGATCCGAAAGTTGTATTGGTCTGGTCGTTGGACACAAACGAAGTACACGAAGTTGCAATGGCTAACTTTTAACTAAACAAATCCCAAGGAAAAAGCTACTAGATGGATCTACATATATAGGAGCAAGGGGTGGCGTCCAAGGAGGTGGGAGGACGTCCCAAGGCAGCCTAAAACTAACCCTAGGTCGTACAAGGCTTATGGGCCCAAGTGGAGGTGATGCAACACCTTTGGCTTGTAGTTTGACTCAGATTCTGCTGCAGCGTCAGATTGTTTCGTCGATATCTCAATGATCCGGACGAATTTGAAGGTGATTCCAATTGGGTTGGAAAGAGCACGAAATCTACTTTCCAACAAAAAAATAATCACCCAATTCTGAGTCTGGACGTTTTGAGTCAGGTATGTCTGTGCAGTCCGAATCTGAATGCAGAACGTGAGAGACTTGGACTCTATCTTCTCTTGGCCCAAAAGTGACGTGAGAGGACTTTTTGAACAGAACCTAAACTTCTCCTTTTCCCTTATCTTCATACGTGGATTGTACAAATGTCCCATACACCTGCAATTAGACGAAACACAAAAGTGTGTAAAGTATTTTTGTTCTGGATAACATAAATAGATTATTGAATAGTTTGCACTAGAAATCACCTGACAAATATGCATGTATGCAATATTTTTGGTCGTATCCAAGGTAGTCATGTCCTCATCATCCTCCCCTTTTTGAAAACAAAGCCATCCTCCGCGTTGCTTAATCTGAAATGTGGCTAACAAAAGAGACAAGGTGTACATGTTGTATATTTATATGTCATCCATTTTTACTTCCCTTGATTTTTGCACGTATGACACATGTATACATGAGTAACTTTCATAGTTCATGAAATCTAAAGCTAAAAAATTATCACAAGAAGTAGAAGGCATGAAAATATGGCAACTCAGTTTGCACATATAAATGAAGCTCTTATTCATTTCAAAAGATTGACAATGTTCATCATTAAACCATCCCAACATTGGTGAATAAACCTCACTTGCATCAAATTTACATGCTACAACATGCTTAAATAAGCAAACATGCAATAATTCATTGGACATAGAATTATCACCAAGATTAGAGGTCATATCAAAATGATTAAACATTGGTTCTTTTGCATCAACAGTTAATTCAATGGGTGCACTTAAAATTGTTGGTATTTCAGTTATTTGATCACATGACGCATTCATGACAGTAAAAAAAATAGGTGGTGTGCTCAAATCAACAGGTAACTCAACACATGATGCATTCAAGTTAACTAGGCATGCATCATTCTCATGTGAAGTTATATCATCAATACCTTTATTGTTACCTTGTCGCAAAAGAGGTAGCTGATGTAGGTACGAACGTTGACAATGTACCATACTCTTGAGATGATGTCGCGCTCACAATATGAGGTGGGGCTGCTCTAGTAGGTGCAACGGTGAAGGAACCAACCGGCGGTGGTGCGCATGGACTGGAATAGTAGTTGTTGTAGTCACCCAATGCATCCTCCTGTATCTGTCTCGCAAAGGTACAAGCACGAACATACATACCAGCAATGCAACGAGGAATATACTGAGATCTTGCCTGAATATCATGGTTCAAACCACCAAAAAATCTATTCATTGTATCATCCTCAGATTCTTCTATGTCACAATGATACATATAAGATTTGAACTCTCGGTAGTAAGCATGAACAGTGTTGTTGCCTTGTTTAAATTGTTCAAATTTGCGAAGCAATTCACGACGATAGTAAGGAGAGAAAAATTATTGTCTCATTACATATTTCAAATCTTTCCAAGTTGTGGGTTGGTTATCAATGTTTTTCTTACAATGTACACTCCACCAAACAGAAGCAAAACCAGTAAATGCTCTAATGGTAGCTCGTACTCTCTCAAGCTCAGAAAAATCATGGTGAGTAAAAACTTGTTGTACTTCAAGCTCCCAAGCTAGATAAATAGCTGGATTAAATCTACCCTCAAATGATGGTAAATAGATAACCTGACCATATGCTTGTATGTGTTGTCCCAACTCTCGTGATGGTGAAGATGTGTCCATCGTCCAAGAACTTCTATCTCCGGAACCTATCATGATTAGTAGAAACAAGAAACAAAATCCGAGAATAATGTTCCTATGAACTACTAGGGTGTGGTTGTAAAGTGCTCACAGTAAAGCAAATATCAATATCTTACAAGTTCTTACCATGCGGCAGGTGGTGACAAGCAACTAGCGGTGTCAAATAACTCTGAAGATTGTGTAAAGCGATTGCCAGGGGAACGTACGTATACATGATGTAGAAATATGTGGAGCTGGGTTGGCTATATATGGTAGCAAAAGATTAGCAATAATCAATTCATAGAGGCAATGTTGAATAAACGCTCAACAATGGCACTGTGCTAGTCCTAGGCTAGACCGGACTAGAGACGCGAGCCTATAACACTAATGAGGTCATGACGTAGCACAACTAGCAACAATAAAGGATATGAGTAGCTCTGATACCACTTGATAGAGGCGAGGGTGTCCCGATATTTCGATCAGATGATAACTATCGATTTGGTGGAGACGACTTTGATGATCCGACAACAAACATGCATGACGTTGCGTCTTAGCAATCGCTAAACCAATCTCATGAGGTTACTGATGATGCCGGAAGCACGGTCAGCCTGACCACGAAGTTCTATTCCTGCAAGCAATCGAAGAACAACCAAGAATATGCCAATATAGATGAAGTATTGATAAAGGTGGGGATCTGAAAGCGGTCTTGGTCTGGTCGTTGGACACAAACGAAGTACGCGAAGTTGCAATGGCTAATTTTTAACTAAACAAATCCAAAGGAAAAAGCTACTAGATGGATCTACTTATATAGGAGCAAAGGGTGGCGTCCAAGGAGGTGGGAGGACGTCCCAAGGAAGCCTATAACTAAGCCTAGGTCGTACAAGGCTCATGGGCCCAAGTTGAGGTGATGCAACACCTTTGGCTTGTAGTTTGACTCGGATTTTACTACAGCGTCAGATTGTTTCATCAATATCTCAATGATCTGACGAATTTGAAGGTGATTCCAATTGGGTTGGAAAGAGCACGAAATCTATTTTCCAACAAAAAAAGAATCACCCAACTCGGAGTCCGTATGAAAAAGTTGTTTGCGTTTTGAGTCAGGTATGTTTGTGCAGTCCGAATCTGAATGCAGAACGTGAGAGACTTGGACTCTATCTTCTCTTGGCCCTAAAGTGACGTGAGAGGACATTTTGAACAGAACCTAAACTTCTCCTTTTTCCCTTATTTTCATACGTGGATTGTACAAATGTCCCATACACCTGCAATTAGACAAAACACAAAAGTGTGTAAAGTATTTTTGTTCTGGATAACGTAAATAGATTATTGAATAGTTTGCACTAGAAATCACCTCACAAATATGCATGTATGCAATATTTTTGGTCGTATCCAAGGTAGTCATGTCCTCATCAGCGTGTTCACATGTGTTTAACAGAACCAGCTCATGTTTTGGAGCTTTCTATCATAGTTCATCTCCCGAGAATCTCACAATGTCATCTCGTCGGTTTGTGTTGCAAACTTTCTCTTCAAGACATGACGTCTGAAATATCCTGACACCAACCAGATCTGAATTTCAGGCAGATATGATGGTTGGGACGTTTCCCAAGAACTATAATATTGGTCTCTATGTAACCCAGTAAAGTGGATGTCGTGGCCAACACACCCAGCTGGAAGACCTACTATTGTAGTATCTTGATTGAGGAAGTTGACCACCTCCCCATAAGGATTCCATAGGATTTACTCCAGTAGTTGTTCCTTATGGATTCTTGTGCTCCTGAATTCTGACCTTTTACTTGATGTTTTAGATACCAAACCATATCTATAAATGGGTTACACTAGCACATCAAGGAGAACATTAGAAGCGTAGTGCTAAATGTCTCTCGGTCGATCATCCAGATTTCGTTTCCTTGGCATCGCTAAGGTGAAATCTGAGAACGTGTTTTCTTCCTTTGCATCTGCATCATCCATCACTATTCATCATGGTAGTATGATGTAACACCGTCGATGCGGCTATATCTCCCACGTATCGAAGCACGACTTAGAGGCATAACCGCATTGAAAGCAATGTCGCAAGTGAGGTAATCTTCACACAACCCATGTAATACATAAGGGAAAGATATACATAGTTGGCTTACAATCGCCACTTCACACAGTACATGAATAAAGCATTACATCATCCAGATACAATCAAGGTCTGACTACGGAACCAAAATAAAAGAAGACTACCCCAAAAGCTACACAGAACCCCAATCGACCCTAACTGGGCCCCACTACTGATCAACTAGAACGAAACAACACAAATGACAAAATCTTCAATGAGCTCCTCCTTGAGCTTGGTTGCGTCCTCTGCACGGTATCGTCGACACCTGCAAGCTGGTTTTGGAAGTATCTATGAGTCACGGGGACTCAACAATCTCACACCCTCACGATCAAGACTATTTAAGCTTATGGGTAAGGTAAAAGGTATGAGGTGGAGCTGCAGCAAGCGACTAGCATATATGGTGGCTAACAACGCAAATGAGAGCGAGAAGAGAAGGCAAAAGCACGGTCGAACAACTATGATCAAGAAGTGACCCTAGAACAACCTACGTCAAGCATAACTCCAACACCGTGGTCACTTCCAGGACTCCGCCGAGAAGAGACCATCACGGTTACACACGCGGTTGATGTATTTTAATTAAGGTCAACTTCAGGTTTTCTACAACCGGACATTAACAAACTCCCATCTGCCCATAACCGCGGGCACGGCTTTCGAAAGTTCAAATCCCTGCAGGGGTGTCCCAACTTAGCCCATCACAAGCTCTCACGGTCAACGAAGGATATTCCTTCTAGCGGGAAGACCCGATCAGGGTCGGAATCCCGGTTACAAGACATCCTCGACAAAGGTAAAACAAGTCCAGCAAGAGCACCCGATGTGCCGACATCCCGATAGGATCTGCACATATCTCGTTCTCAGGGCAACACCGGATAAGCAATCCATACAACTAAAACCAGCCCTCGAGTTTCCCCGAGGTGGCGCTGCAAGGGGCTCTTGTATGGACCAACACTTAGACAAGCACTGGCTCGGGGGGGTTAAAATAAAGATGACCCTCGGGATGCGCAACTCCCAAGGGAAAAAGGCTAGGTGGCGAATGGTAAAACCAAGGTTGGGCCTTGCTGGAGGAGTTTTATTCAAGGCGAACTGTCAAGGGGTTCCCATTATAACCCAACCGCGTAAGGAACGCAAAATCTGGGAACATAACACCGATATGATGGAAACTAGGGCGGCAAGAGTGGAACAAAACACCAGGCATAAGGTCAAGCCTTCCACCCTTTACCAAGTATATAGATGCATTAATTAAATAAGAGATATTGTGATATCCCAACAAAATATCCATGTTCCAACATGGAACAAGCTCCAATCTTCACCTGCAACTAACAACACTATAAGAGGGGCTGAGCAAAGCGGTAACATAGCTAAACAACGGTTTGCTAGGACAAGGTGGGTTAGACGCTTGGCTCAACAATATGGGAGGCATGATAAGCAAGTGGTAGGTATCGCAGCATAGGCATAGCAAAAGAGCGCGTAACTTGCAAGCAAAGACAAGTGATTTCGAGTGTGTGGTCATCTTGCCTGAAATCCCGCAAGGAAGAAGAACGAGTCCATGAAAAAGACAAATGGACGTAGTCGAATGGGTCCTCACAAACGTGACGTTATAGGAACCAACCCAAAGAAGCAAACACCAGAAAGAAGCACACAACATTGTAAAGAACCAACACATGAACATGGTATGATATGCGGGATGCGGTATGCGATGCATATGCATGATTTGCAAAGGAATGATTGAACATGGCCTCAACTTGGAAATCCAAGAGTGCCACTGGAAAGGTGAGATGATTTCGGTTGAAATCGATATATAGATCACCGGAATCGGATGCACGGTTTGGAAATGGCAAGCAAAAGAAATATGGCACCGGTCTGCGATAAACAGCAAGTAGCCATCTAAATGCAACAAGTTAAATATGCTACAGCACTCAAAAATGGAAACAAAATACATGGAAGGGATACACTCAAGATTATTAACAAAAGATGAACACTGGGCTACGGCTAATTCACTCACTAACATGTTAAAACAAGCATGGCAAAAGAGCAAATGATAATAGGTTTCAGACTTAGTGAAATTAACACAAATCTGGAATTTATCATCAGGAAGCACACTTTAGAGCATGAAAACTACAGGCTACAAGAACATATCATGGCAAAGCAAGGCATGGCATGAAGATACTCAAATCACTTAACAAAAGTCCCTTAGTGACCTTGAGCCAAAAGGGATCAGAGAAAACAATTGCAAGCATGTGAACATAGCAAAAACATAAACAGATTCAGACTTAGTGAAAAACTGGAGCATGCAAAACAATTAACGAGTAGGCATGTTTACGAGCTCGATGCACCCACTACAAAGCATGGCATGACAAACTAAGCATGCACCCATCAAGAATACATGGCATAGAAGCTATAAATGGCAAGAACAACAACATATCATGAATGGATCAATAGCAACATCCTCGGCAAAATCGCTAAACATGTAAACAATCTGCCAGGATTCACTTTATAGCAAAAGTAGAGCTCGATTGACTCGAGCTAGGATGCTCCATAAATTCAAAAAAGACACGGATGGATAGAGCACTAAAATGTTAACAAAACATCCTTACTGATCATCCTCAAAAGAGGCACGGATCACTAGGAAACAACATGAACATATGGCATAATAACAAAATCAGGACAAGGACTTAGCGAAATTCTAAGTCCCTGAAATCAGCATTAACGATTACGCTACTTTGCAAGCTTGTGCTAGTCACCACAAAGGTCAAAAAAATACATGGCATACACCCCTGTAAAGATGGCATGGCATATAACAAAACACATGTAGAGCTCAGGATCATATCATGCACACATTAATCATGGGAAAAATGACAAAATGCCATTTGTTGAAACAGATCTGACAAATTCATCACATAGCCCTCTTCCAACAGCATTTCGGGCATCAAGATGAGCTCAAATAAAAATAATACATTGAGGGCAAATGATGTACTTGTCGAGACGAACATTTTGATATGCTACACGCTCAAAACGGAGCCACGATTAGGGAGTTATGACATGATGAAAATGGGCATATGAATTTGGAAACTTCGGGGACTTAGTGAAATTTTACCTCCGCGAAAAGTCAACGGGATGGAGGGATCTGGGACGACGTTTGGTTCGGGGGAGTGGTGGATCTCATCCCACTCCCCGGATCCGGCCAAACTTTGAACTGCGGCGAGGCGGTTCCTCTCCGGCGAGGCGAGGACGAGAAAGGACGGCGGTGGGGCGGCACTTACGCCGGCGATGCGGTGGCGGGAGATGGCGGCGGTCGATGCCGGCAAACGGAGGCGGTGGCCGGGCGGCGTGCCGCAGCGGACGGCATCGGCCGGCGAGCTCGGGCGCCGAGACTACGCGGCGGCGATGCGGAGCGGCGAGCTCCGGCGATGGCGCGTGGAGGCGGGGGCCGGAGCTGCTCCGGCGAACAGAAGCGGAGAAGAAGGCGGCGGCGCAGCGTGGGCACGGGCGGCGGACGGCCAGGCGGCGGGCGCGCCGCACCGGGCTGGGGGGGCGGATCCGGGCCTCCCGGGCCCGCGCAGGAGAGGCGGCGGGTACGGCCAGGTGGCGGCTCCTGAGTGGAGGGGAGCGGTGGTGGGGCGACGTGGCAAGCCCTAATTGGCCAGGGCGACGTGGCGGTGGCGGCGCACACGTCCAGCGGCGGGACGGACACGTCCGGTGGCGCGAGGAGGAAGACGCTAGGGTTAGACTGCACGGAAATTTCGGTGGAGAGCACAAATATATAGGTAGAGGGAGCTAGGAGAGTCCAAATGAGGTGCAGTTTTCGGCCACACGATCGTGATTGAACGACCGAGATGATGGAGGGGGTTTAGGTGGGTTTTGGGCCACTTTGGAGGGGTATTGGGCTGCAACACACACCAGGCCTTTTCGGTCCCTCGGTTAACCGTTGGAGTATCAAATGAAGTCCAAATGGCACGGAACTTGACAGGCGGTCTACCGGTAGTAAACCATGGCCGCATGACAAGTCTCGGTCCAATCGAAAAACGTTTAACACCCGCACACGAAAAGAGGTAGAAATGGGACACCGGGTGACATAGGAGCGCCGGATTACAAGACGGACAACGGGGAAAAAGCTCGGATGCATGAGACGAACATGTATGCAAAAGAAATGCACATGATGACATGATATGCAATGCATGACACGCAAGAAATGACAAGGCAACAACAGCGAATAACTGGAGGACACCTGGCACATCGGTCTCGGGGCGTTACATATGATGTGTTGCCAAGATCCTCGCTACGGATGCTGGTAAGACATTGATGAATAAGGAAATGCTCAAGTTCTTGAGAGCACGCTCGATCACTAGGTTATATCCTCGGCATCATCTGGAATGTACTTTCTGTTTGGTGAGTTGTCTTGTAACTCTAGTTTTTCTTTCCAAGCTGAGTATGCCATTTCTCCGAACTCTTTCAAACAGTCGTTCATCATTTTCCTTAGGTTGGTTTAGAGAGTTCCAATGACCTCCGTATCAAAAGTAATTCTTTTGCCATTTAAGGGAATAATTCTATGAGTCACCTTCCGTGAGGTGCCTCGTTATGGAATCATAGCAGTTAACTCCATGCTACTTTGCAACCCATGCACCATCTTATCTAAGTGTGTAATTGTTACCTACCAATTTGAACCTTTGTCATCCGATTCTTTCCATCACCCTGATGTGTGTTTCGTGTCTCAGCTCAAGACATGTTTTTTATATCTCACTCCATGAGTTGATCTTGAGTTGCTCGCCTGTAGAATATCTTTTGTCGTCAATGTGTTGGGTGAAGTTCTCGAAAGCATGGATGTCAAGATTAAGATGATGCAATGAATCAATATCTTTGATGAGGACAGTCGGATCGAGAAGATTGCGATAGCCTTGTGTCCCCTATGTCTTCTTACCTCACGTCCCAAATCTTGGGACGAGATTCTTGTTTAGTGGGGGTGAGTTGTCACATCCCTAGCTTTACCATGCCCTTGGACAAGCTTGGTTGTTGCATCATGTTTAAATTGAAGAAATTTGAAATGAGGGAGATTTCCACAACCACCGAAATCTTTAAAACTTGAGCAAGTTAAAAATTTCTTCAAATGAGCCCAAGAAAATGTTCCTGTTAATCTCTGAAAATAATGGCAAGAAGTAAAACTCAAACCAATATTTTTGGAATCACAGAAATATTTATTTTGGACATTTGAGTCAATTCAATAGTTATTTGCATTGGGTTTATGTTTGTTACATATTAAATATAACTCCAATAACTCTGAAAGTTTGCAAGTGGCCTTGAATACTTTTTAACAGGCCACATAATAATTTTCAGAAGTTTATGAAATGATCTGGTATTTAAATCCAATCAAAACCAATTGTAGAAAATAGAAAACACAAATAAATAGAAAAACCAGAGAGAGAGAGAGAGAAAACCTACCTGGCGCCTACCTGTGCAGCCTGCTACTGAAGCCGGCCCAACCCATCTCCACCTCCCCTGTCGTCTTCCTCCTCTTGCAGGAGGACGAAGGGCGTGTGCCTGCGGCGCGCCAGCACGCGTGATGAGGACATCAATACCATTGTTACACCCACATCCCCTGCTGCTATACATACTAGACCAATTACTAGAGCTCGCGCACACCAATTGAATTATCAGGTACTTTCATTTCTTGGTAACGATTATAATGCTCATGAGAATATGATGTTGCCTAAATTGGATACATTTGTTTTGCTTACAAATGAAGGGCCTAGCTTGGACAAGAAAGATGTACCTTGGAGCAAGTTCAAGCATGGAGATGATGGCATGCACAAGGGGATCATGAACGGAGTTACAAGTGGAGATTTCAGGACTTTGAAGCCACCATAAGGAGTGCATGAAGCCTTGGACAAAATATACCAGATGCCACTTCATAAATTTCGTCCAGAGCCTATTCTAGGTGCTGCGTCACCTTATTACTGGGGCAGGCCCATGTATTTTCGAAATACTTAAGTATAGGCTGTTTTTAGAGTCCGTATGTGTGGGGAAACAACAGTTTGGGTTGGTTTCGGACCCCTCCACCAAGGGCCATGAAATTCCCCCTCTCTCCTCCATATATACAACCCTTAGGGCATCGTTTAGACTTTGAGTTTTGTTTAGATTGAAAGTTCGGCATAGCTGCAATTTCGCATACTTCGTTTGTGTTCAACGACCAGACCAAGGCGTCACAGAACCCCACCTTGATCAGTTAAGTTTTTATCTTATATTTGCAATATCCTGATTGCAATCTCAGTTTCTAGCTTGTTCTTCGTTTCCTCGCAGGAAACAGACCCTCGTGGTCAGGTTGATCGTGCTCCGGCGTGGTCAATAACCCCTCGGAAGTTGGTTTAGTGATTGCTAAGGTGCGATGTCTCGCATGTTCGTAGTCGGATTGTCAAGGTCGACTCCCACAAAAAACGATAGCCACCATCTCATCGAAACATCAGGACAACTTCGCCTCTATCAAGTGGTATCAGATTTCCAGGTTGCTCGGTGAGATTTTACAGTTTTTCATAGTTTAGATCGAGTCTGTTCTTCGTACCTATAGTTCCCGAAAAAGCGAAAAAAATAGGGTTAGTTCATCCTATCCGAACCAATCTGAGCCTTTGCATAATCTTTTTTGTATTTGCTTTGTTGAATTTGCGGTTGCATCGTTGTGTCAAGTTGCTGGTCTTAGCGTTTAGTCCTTTAGAGTTTCGAGTTCTGTTCACAGGTTGTCACGTTGCCGCTGCCATATATCACCATCGCATCATCATCACCGCTGCTGCCATATACCACCACCACACCAACTTCATCGTTGCTACAATATTCACCACCAATCCGAGTCCATATACGCCGCCACATATCCGCCGCCATCACGCCAATCCGAGTCCACCTGCAACATATATCCGCCACTAGTCCGATTTCCACCAGATTCATCGCCGCCACCAGTCCGAGATTCCACCAGATTCATCTCTGCCACTAGTCCTAGTCCGAGTCCAGTAATTGTTGCTTTGTTTTCGATTTCCACATCACGCGATACTCCGAGTCGTGACAGAGTAGGACTCCCCAACTTTCGAGCCATCCGCAGAAGAAAAATAGTTCCAAACTCAAAAAAAACTAAGTCTAGAAAATTCTGGTTAGGCACTTTTTAGACCATTGGTAGAATTTTTCAAAAAAAAATTTGTTGCGGAGCCAAAAAAATGCAAAAAAAAGTGAAAAAAAAGAATAAAAATCAGAGCATGCTCCTCCCTTGTTTACGTGCAGCGTCGTGATTTTGTTAGTGTTCTAGGCTCGCGTCTCTAGCACGGTCTAGCCTAGGACCAGCACAGTACCGTCGTTGAGCGTTTATTCAACTTTGCATCTCTGAATTGATTATTGCTGACCCTTTTTGCTACCATATTATAAGCCTTCCCAGCTCCGCATACATCTACGTCGTGCGTTCGACTCTCCCTGGTAATCGCTCTATCCAAGCTTTGAGAGTGTTGACTTCGACGGTTGCCGATCACTGCCTGCTGCTTGGTAAGAACTGGTAAGAATTTGAGATTCGCTTGACGGATTTGTGACTGTCCACCACACCATCACCACACTTCCTAGTAGTTTGTAGGATCATATTCTTGTGTGTTTCTATTGCTGCTAACCATGGCAGGATCACAACTCGACGAGACTGACTGGGAGAACATGACAAACAAAGAGTTACATGATAAGTTTCAGCAAATGATGACTGGACAGGTGGAAGATGTGCTAAATAGATTTGACGAGGCCATGGAGAAGATAGATGGCTTTGAGAAGGCGTTCGAAACAAAGCTCGATAACAAGTTTAATGAATTGCTCACGCATCTTCCACCACCACCACCCGCTGCACCTAACGCACCTCTACAACAACAACAACAACAACAACAACAATAACAACAATAACAACAACAACATCGCCTTCCAAATCAAGTGGGACAAGCACAGCGCGTTCCCATTGACCCTGGACAAAATTCTGGTGCCGCTGTTGATGCTTCTGTTGCTCCTGCTACTACTGCAGAGGTGGAGGACCATTACGAGGATGATGTTGATCAAAATCAAAACTACTTGCAACCACCACCACCACCACCACCACCAGGTCGTCCTCAGGTATATCATCGCAACCGTAGGGCTGCACAACCATATGAGGTACGAGATCATACCATCTTCCTAAACTGAAATTGAATATTCCACCATTTGAGGGTAGATATGTTGATCAGGACATCAATACCATTGTTACACCCACAGCCCCTGCTGCTATACATATTGGACCTATTACTAGAGCTCACGCACGCCAATTGAATTATCAGGTACTTTCATTTCTTGGTAACGATTCTAATGTTCATGAGAATATGATGCTGCCTAAATTGGATACATTTGTTTTCCTTACAAATGAAGGGCCTAGCTTGGACAAGAAAGATGAACCTTGGAACAAGTTCAAGCATGGACATGATGGCATGCGCAAGGGGATCAAGAACGGAGTTACTAGTGATGATTTCAGGACTTTGAAGCCAGCATAAGGAATGCATGAAGCCTTGGACGAAATATACAAGATGCCACTTCATAAATTTCATTCAGAGGCTATATTAGGTGCTGCGTCACCTTATTATTGGGCCAGGACCATGTATTTTCGAAATACTTAAGTATAGGCTGTTTTTAGAGTCCGTATGTGTGGGGAAACAAGAGTTAGGGCTGTTTTCGGACCCCTCCTCCAAGGGCCACGAAATCCCCCCCCTCTTCCTCCATATATATAGCCCTTAGGGCGTCGTTTAGACTTTGGGTTTTGTTTGGATTAAAAGTTCGCCATAGCTGCAACTTCGTGTACTTCGTTTGTGTCCAACGACCAGACCAAGACGTCATAGAACCCCACATTGGTCAATAAAGCTTTCATCTTATATTCACAATATCCAAATTGCAATCTCAGTTTCTTGCTTGTTCTTCGTTTGCTCGCAGGAAACAGACCCTCGTGGTCAGGTTGATCATGCTTCGGCGTGGTCAATAATCCCTCGGAAGTTGGTTTAGCGATTGCTAAGGCGCGACGTCTCGCACGTTCGTAGTCGGATCGTCAAGGTCGACTCCCAGAGAAACGATAGCCACCATCTCATCGAAACATTGGGACACCTTCGCCTCTATCAAGTGGTATCATATTTCCAGGTTGCTCGGTGAGATTTTATAGTTTTTCGTAGTTTAGATCAAGTCTGTTTTTCATACCTACAGTCCACGAAAAAAGCCAAAAAAATTAGGGTTAGTTCATCATATTCAAACCAATCTGAGCCTTTGCATAGTCTTTTCAGTATTTTGCTTTGTTGAATTTGCGGTTGCATCATCGTGTCTAGTTGCTAGTCTTAGAGTCTAGTCTTTTAGAGTTTCGAGTTCTGGTCATAAGTTGTCACGCCGCCGCCGCACCATCATCATCGCCCCTGCCATCTACCACCACCGTTTATCCGCCATCGATCCGTCTCCATATACCAATACCAATCCGTATCCATATACCACCAATAATCCGTATCCATATACCACCACCAATCTATATCCATATACCACCACCGCTGCCATATCCTACCATCATATATCCACCACCAATCCGAGTTCCTTTCATATTAGATTTGTTTTCAAGGTCCGTCTCACTTCTGATTTGTGTTTCCTTGCCTGAGTAGGTTTTGGAAAAAAAATGAAAGTCTGGAGACCTCCGGGCAGTTTTTAGGCCAAAATTTTCGCAGGCAAAAATATTTTTCCCTATCCTATTTTTACGCTTTTCTGAGTCTTTTGAGCCACGTGCCATCATAGTGATTTTTTGTCGCACTTTTTTGTCGTCGCTACCCTGATTTCCGAAAAAAACAGTCAAAAAAATTCGTGCCCATCTTATCAGTTTGATGGGGGAAGAATTTTGAGACACTCACCATTATAGTGATTTTTCGCAAAAAAAACGAGGAGCGCCAAAAAAAATAGGAGCGCAAAAAAAAACAGAGCGAAAAAAATTCTAGAGTGTGTTTTTCCCTTGTTTACATGCAGCGCCGTGATTTTGTTAGTGTTCTAGGCTTGTGTCTCTAGCACGGTCTAGCCTAGGACCAGCACAGTACCGTCGTTGAGCGTTTATTCAACATTGCATCTCTGAATTGATTATTCCTGACCCTTTTTGCTACCATATTATAAGCCTTCCTGGCTCCACATACATCTATGTCATGCGTTTGACTCTCCCTGGTAATCGCTCTATCCAATCTTTGAGAGTTCTGACTACGACAGTTGCCGATCACCGCGTAATGCTGGGTAAGAACTGGTAAGAATTTGAGATTTGCTTGACGGATTTGTGACATCCACCACCACCTCTTGTTAGTATTCTGTAGGATCATATTCTAGTGTGTTTCTATTGCTGCTAACCATGGGAGGATCACAAGCCGACGAGACTGACTGGGAGAACATGACGAATAAGGACTTGCAAGATAAATTTCAGCAAATGATGAGTGGACAGGTGCAAGATGTGCTAAACAGATTTGAAGAGGCCACGGAGAAGATAGATGGCATGGAGAAGACGTTTGAAACAAAGCTCGATAACAAGTTTAATGAATTGCTCGCGCTTCTTCCACCACCACCACCGACTGCCCCTAACGCACCTCTACAACAACAACAAAAACAACAACATCAACAACAACGTCGCTTTCCAAATCAAGTGGGACGAGCACAGCGCGTTCCCATTGACCCGGGGCAAAATTCTGGTGCCGCTGTTGATGTTTCTGCCGCTCCTGCTGCTACTGCAGAGGTGGAGGACCATTACGAGGATGAGGTTGACCAAAATCAGAACTATGTGCAACCACCAGGTTGTCCTCATGCATATCATCGCAACAGTAGGGCTGCACCACCACCTGAGGTACATGACCATCTTCCTAAACTAAAATTGAATATTTCACCATTTGAGGGTAGATATGTTCCTGATATATATCTTAGTTGGGAGTTAGAAACTGAACAACGATTTACATGTTTACAATATCCCGAGGAGAGACGTGTTCCTGCTGCTATTTGTGCTTTCACTAGCTTTGCATGTGTTTGGTGGTCTCAACATTGTAGATTATATCCTATTCCAGCTAGTTGGGCTGCTTTGAAAACTGCTATGCATACTCGTTGGGTTCCACCATATTATCAACGTGAATTACTTCAAAAATTTCAGCGTTTAAGACAAGGAAAAAATTATGTAGAAGAATATTATCAGGAATTACAAACTGGCATGATTAGATGTAGTATTGTTGAGGAGAATGAAGCTATGCTTGCACGTTTTATGGGTGTATTAAATAGAGAGATTCTGACCATTCTAGAGTATAAGGAGTGTACTAATATCACTCGTTTATTCCATCTTGCTTGTAAAGCTGAACGTGAAGTGCAAGATCAGCATGCATTGGCGCGAACTAACTTTTCTGCAGGTCGATCTTCATCATGTACACCACGTGAATCCTCTACTTCCACTCCACCAGCACCTCCATCAGGTGCCACCTCCAGCCGTGATACAAGAAAGCACGCACAACCACCACTATCTGCCGAGAGCACACCTGCCGGACCTGCGCAGAGCTCTTCTTCTTCCATGGCATCAAGAGGACACACAAGTGATATTATTTGTCGTTGTTGTAATGGAAGAGGACATTTTGCGAGAGAATGCCAATCTCAGCGTGTGATGATTTCTACTGAGGATGGTGGGTATGAGTCCGCTAGTGACTATGATGAGGATACTTTGGCTCTTATTACACATGAAGAACACGGTGGAGAGGATTCTGATCATGAGACGCAATACATGGCTGCTGAAGATGCTGACAGGTATGAATGTTTTGTTGCTCAACATGTTTTGAGTGTGCTGGTTACACAAGCTGAGAAAAATCAGAGGCATAATTGGTTCCATACAAAGGGAGTTGTGAAGGAACGTTTTGTTCGCGTCATCATAGATGGAGACTTGGCTAGCATGGAGATGGTGGAGAAGCTATCTCTCACCACAAGACCACATCCACATCCTTCCTACATCCAATGGTTCCACAACAGTGGCAAGGTTAAGGTAACACATATTGTTCGTCTGCATTTTAGTATCTCTACTGATGCGGAGCATCCTATGATCACCCGCATGAGATGAGCACGAGCTAGAGCTCTTGAGAACGAGGCGACTTCTTTCCTTAGTGATATCCTATTTGATCCTCTCGAGGCATGGCTACTACCAAAGTCCAGAATGTTATGCATGATTAGGTATCAAGAGGAGCCTCCCAAAGATGCACGTGAAGTCGGACAAACCGCCAAGTCCACGCATGGAGAGAAACGTCGAAAGGAGAAGAAGGCAGCTCCAGGACCCGGACATCCGGCCCCAGGCCCGGACATCCGGCCACTGGAGACGACCACTACAGCAACAGCCGCCCCGCCGCCAAGTGCCACAGGCCCCAGACATCCGACGTCAACCCCGGACATCCGGCCTCGCCCCCGGAAATCCGGCACCCTCCAAATAGAGAGCAACAAAGTCAGCTCCTCTAGCCCGGACATCCGACCTACCAGTCCGGACATCCGGCTCTCCGCGAAGCCCCGAACATCCGGCCCATCGCCCAGACGCCCGGCCTCCCCTGCCTGCGTGCAGTGCATATGGGCCAAGGCCCATGTACCCCTTTGCCCCTTAGACTATATATACTCCCCCTCCACCTACGTTTTAGGGTTAGCGTTGTGATAGTTCATTTGAGAGATAGAGCTTCGCTCATCCATATCGGACTTACTCCACAAGAGAGACCGCGTCCCCTCTACGGAGAAGATCCACCTTGGATTCAAGACCCCTCACGGGAAGATCCCCTTGTGGATTCAAGACCTCCTCATGGAGAAGAACCGGTTACCTCTTGTATCGTCTGTTGTTAACTTTGGATCTTGTATCTCTCTTTGTGTTTCGAGGACCTAGCACATGTGTGATCATACTTGTTGGTTTGAGTGTTCTCTTGTGTTCCCCTCGTGATTTTCCCCTCGTTTCCCTACTCGTGTTCTTCGCATTCTTCGCGGGATCCGCTCCTTTCGTGAAAGATCGGGCCACTAGGGTTCTACCGTACATCATCTTGGATCGGAGCTAGCTTGTCTCTTGATACCATCATGTTGGTATCATGAGCCAGGTTGATAACTATTTCGGAGCCTCCCCGTTGTGTTGCTAGCCTAATTTTGTTGATTTCGTCCTAAATTCGAAAATTCCCCACGAAAATAGCCCCCAATTTTTTGTGATTTGTTGGTTTGACGAAGTTTTGTTGAATTTGATCCATGGATTTGCTTGGTTTCTAGTGGATCTAGCATATCCCCACTTTTCCCCACTTTCCATCCATGAAATATCTCCAATTTAGCCTTTGGAATCATCCATTTCCGACCCCAATTCGAAAATCTCTGCCCCAAACGAGATCTGGATCCGGGCCAAAGGCCGGACATCTGGGCCATCGGGCTGGACATCCGGGTCCCCGGCCGGACATCCTGCTCCTGGAGCACCAAATCTGCTTGGTTCTGGACAGACAGCCTCGAAAATCTGGGCTCCACCCCGAACATCCGGCCTGTGGGATTTCAGCTTCCCCCATTTCACCGTTTTGTCCATAACTCGTTGAAAAGCTCTTGACATCCCCCATCCCACAAAAATACTACCATCATCATTTGACTCAATCAAATTTTGGAACTTTGGCATCTTTGCCTAGGGCTTCCACCACAACCTCCGCATAACCACCACCGACTTCCGCAACCTAACCAATTTTGTTCCCCATTGCATTAGTAGTTGCTTGAGGAGTGATTTTAGTCTCCAAAGGTGTCTAGGATACTTAGGTACGGTTGCTTCTTCATTAACCACCACCACCACTAGCGCATAGGCTTGACCACTATACACCTCCACCACCCTGACTTAACCCAATTTTGTTTGTGTTATGAGTTGTGTCTCCTAAGGTGTTTCGGATACTTAGGGACCATGCTTCCAACTCCGACACCGTGTATAGTCCACCACCTTACCCTTCACTTCCGCATTGCTACTCGCATAACACATCATTGCATCTATGCAATCCCATTGAGCTTCTGCAACCACCACCGCATCCCGCTACCACCATTTGACATTTGAGATTTTGAGTTCGTGGTTTTTCCGTTTCCTAAGGTGTTTCGGCTACTTAGGCATGAGTCTCCATCATCTTGGTATATCCATCAAGATCACCGCCACTCATCATCGACACGAACAGTAACCTCCATATCATCTTGGTATCATGGTATCCCTCCATTGTATATCCCGTTGCCATTGCATTGATAACCCCTAGCCCATTTTGCGTCACTTGCCTATCGAGACTAGCCATTTGAGTATTGCTGACAATGTTACTTGTGCACATTAGTGATCTACACCATACATTGCATACATACCATATCATATTGGTATCACATCATCCCTTGTGTCACAAGATTGTTCCCGTATATACCCAATTGCTATCTTGGTTTGTGCATTTCGCATAGTGGCCATACAAAAAAAGGAGAATAAAGCTTTTAAGAAAAAGAGAAAGAGCAAAGAAGCTTGTAAGCAAGTGCCATAGCATCATACCACATTGCATATAAGATAGTCATATCTGATCATCTTGGATCATACCACCGGAACATCATATACATAGCATACTTGGGATAGAAGTCGTTGCATTTTTGTCTCCTATAGGTTGTGCACAAGTGTCGTATCCTCCTATTGGGCAATCGTGCTAGCATCTCTCTAGAGTTGCGCAACACGAGAGTTTTCCATGGATTCCACATTTTGTGCTCATCCTTGGTTGCACGACCCCATTTATCTAACCGTGTGTGTGTTTTCGTGTGCCATTCATTGCTATTGGTCTACTTGTTACACTTGAGAATTTGTGAATCTTTTTCAACATTATTGACTCTTGCTAACATTTTGCATCAAATTTTTGTGCCACTATCCTCACTGAGCTACACCATAAGCCTTATTTGTGTAGTTGTGAGAAACCAACAAGAATTGGTACCAATTGTGCTATTTCCTTGTTCCACATTGGAGTGATCATTGATCCACCTTCAACTTCGGTCAAGGTACATTTGGTATTTGTTCTTCTCTTTCTCCCACTCATATTGGCTCGAGTCTTGTGATGGATAGGAAAGTCATTTCATCTCCGGTCTTCGACAACAATGACGGCGTGAACAACTACATCACCAAAGCGTCAATCTTCGATCTACAACGACAAATGCAAGGCACACAATCAAGATTGCGAGAGCGCATCGAGAACCTCTCCATCCACATTCGCCAGTTCGAAGCGAGGAAAAGGGACTACATCGACAACAAGCTTTCCGCACAAAAAGAAGGAGCAAGATGCAAGGATGGAGGAGATTCGTGCCTTGATCAAGTCTACTTCCCCTTTGTCATCTTCAAGGTGGTGGCGAGCACATCGATCCTCCTTGGAGCGCCCAAGCGATAGAAGCGCGAGTCGTCCACGTCCACATCTCCATGGCGACCACCATCACGTTCGTGATCCACCTCGTCATGAAGGGCAAGTCACATCCAAGCAGCATGTGCACGACGACAATGAACGACATCTACGACGAGCTCAAGTGCGACAATGCCAACATCATCATGACGATGCTCACCAAGCGCAAATGCACAAGTTACAACAAGCCCTACTTCACGCCAAGTCCAAACTTCATGAGCACAAGAGAAGACTGCGAGACGAGGACCACCAAGACGGAGCTACGGCTATAACAACCACTTCGGCATCCTCGCCAAGTGCTATCAAGGCATCTTCGCCTTTGGACATACGACATCTTCGCCTACTTCCCGTGAGTTCGCCTACATCGACATCATCAAGTACAAGGTGACCACCTACGAGCGAGGGCGACACTTCCATCTTCGGAAGCCCCTCAAGGCAGATGGCCGAGCATGGGAAATTCCCTTCGGGCATGGAGACGAGCTATGAGGTGCCACGTCATATGGGCCTCCTACAACAAGACGGTGACAATAAGGTCGAGCAAGGGCCATCCCCTTCGACCACGGCGACGAGCATGAACCTCTTCAACTACATGAAGACGGTGCCCCAAAAGGACTCATTCTCCGAGTCAAGCTACGAGACCGCACATGAGACCTTATATTTGGTCTTGGAGGAGAGTGATGATGTGCCATCTTCAGCCTTCATCCACGGCTACGACTACGATGTGATTGAGCATGGAGACATTTGCACCAACATCTCTCAGACACCGACATGTGACGAGATGCCCCAATTGCCATGTGAGGAAAGCCACGACCACATGAGTGACATGAGTGACTCCACCATACGTGACATTGAGTGCATTTCCTATGAGAGGATGAGTGTGACCACAACTAGCCCCACACATGAGAGCATGCCACACATCCTATGTGCGGTTGAGAGCCACTTGAGTGACTCCACCAACCATATGAGTGAGAGCATCCAAGAGGGAGTGAGTGAGCCACAACACTTAATGAGTGAGGTAGTTGACACGGCATCTGAGGCCACTATTATTTCTAACGACTTAACCTCTACTCTGAGTTTGTTTTCTTCTTTGGTGCTAGGTCTCCTACAAGATGACACGCCTATCCTCGACGAGTCCATACCTCCAATGGACACAACGATGACCATGGTGGACGATGATGCACGCCCCACATGGTTCCATCAAGATGAAGATGACCACGACTTGGTCTTCGACACCTCACCTACAACACATGAGCGATGCTCCAAAGGTAAAATAGGTGATGGTGCTTTTCTTGTCCCACTAGTGGACTATCTCACCAATGATTGCTTGCATGATGTTGATCCACCTATTCCCATGCTTCATGATAATGTGACTTCTTCATGCCATGACTTACCTATTTACGATGAATATGATGATGAGCATGTTGAGTTTCCTAGCTGTGATGCTATACTCCATAGGATATCATGTGAAAATTCTATTGGTCACATCATGTTTGACAATCCATTGAACTTGTCATATGCTATGAGTGAGATCTCCCATATCACATCATTTCAGTCTCAACATAGTAACTATTCATGCCCCATTAAAATAAATCCCATTTGCACTTATGGCATAGATGACGAGATGATGGTCATTGGCTTTTTTTTCCATGTGATGATATTGCTATGCTTCCTTTACAAGATTTGCGCAATTCATCTACTATGACATGCCATGATCACATTGTTCCAAATATGCATTGTTTTGGATGTTGTCAATATTCTCCATGTGATGTTTCCATTAATGCTCATGAGGAGACCCCCATAGTTTCCTCATACATATTCAGAGATTTTGATGCATTCTCATAATTGCTTGCACCGTATGCATTCCATGAATAACAATGCTCTACATATTTCTCATGATGCATTACACAATTTGAGTCTCCATTATGCTATACATAACAACAAACCTATCAAGATGGATGACATGTTTCTATATCACACATCTCATTTATTTGAGCATTGGCTATTTTGTGCTAACCAACACTTGCACGTGCGCATCATGATGGATGATGTGTACATATAACGTGCACACACAATTTTCCCTTTGTCTTTGTTTTGTGTAGGTACTCCCGTATACTCGTCAACCTCTCAATCCCAAGAGTTGATGAAATGAGCTCTTGAGAGCAAAGATGACTTGGGATCCCGTGAACTATCCTTCCCACCGCTCTCTTCGCGCAACGACTACGCGCATATCTCTCACTTGGCTCTCACACGGCTATGGGCTATATACCGCTCTCTTGCTCATTTTACCGTGTTCACTTTGCATGTTATGCTTGCTTCTATGCCTTTGCCATGCATTTGTGACCCTTGCTTGCATCTACCCATGATTCACCATTATGCTACTCCTATGTGTATTTGCATGCTTGGTGGAGATCATTGTTGCTATTGCCATGTTTATCATGTGCCTCATGCTATTGATGCTATTTTGATCATATCCTCCTTTCATGCTTGTGATATGTCTTGTGCATTCTTCATGCCCACCATTTGCACACTTGACATACTTGACATGATTCCTTCTAGTACATTTCATATTTGCACTACTAGCTTGCTTGCCTTGATTCACATGATTGCTTGCTTTGTCGCATCACCCATGTTCCATTATTACTTGCTTTCTTGGGTTGATGATGTATATGTTCATGCCTCTCACATGATATATTTTGTTCATTGTAGCTTGCCTCCAATTGTTGCATATATGCTTATTGATCATGGAGACTTGGACACTTTATTTGTGATGCATGCTTGCTTGATTGAGCCTATTGTATTTGGTTGTTCGCGCATCATATGCCTTCATACTATGAAATGCTCGCTTGTCCTTTCTTATGATGAGCATGATGCATACACTTGTTGGGTATTTTACCATACGAATGATAGGTTTTGCATCTCCGCTAACCTCATTTCTTTTTCCGAGTGTTTTTCATGTTCTTTCATGTTGAAGGATTTACAAGGCGATACCGTCATGACACAATTTGGTCATGTGAAGGCATACACGATGTGCAACACCAACATTTGCGAAAATCTCCTAAAGGTGAACTCCTTCCTTTTGAGCCATCCTCAAATATGCATATTGGATGGGTCACTTTTCATTGTTGTTTCCTTCTTGTTGTCTACATAGTACGTCTCGCGAATGGAGGAGCGACATTGAAGATTGGCTCTATGGACCTTCACATTGACGAGCGCTCAGACTTATTGGAAGCACCTTCGAACCTCCACTCACGCCACGACATCAAGCATCGGTACACCAACACCTCCATATTTTTTGATTGTGCTCACACATGTCATGCTCGATGGACATATCATACACATGACAAATTTGTATCTTATGCATGGATTGACTCATATTATGATTGCCTTGTTGCATCTTGTCTTTCTATGTCATCCATGATATATGAGCTTGTGCATTTCCTTAGCAAATTTGTTGTGATATACCTTGATGGCCATACATCATGATCATATTGCCTACCATCAATTGCATGATAACTTATTCATCTTGAGCATCCATTGCCATATTCATGCTATTGATAAACCGTCTCTCTATGACATCATTTTGCACCGTGGTTGCATTGATCACATTCACAATACATTTGTGTGCACAATGAATTATTTTGCTCCCATGAATGATTTACATCTCATTCCATATCATCTTGCTAAGCTTCATGTATTTTGTCACGGACATTGTTGTCGCACGGACTCATACTTCCTTGGTGGACACTTTGTGTGCGCTAACCATTGTATTTTCGAGTGTTTTTTGTGTTTGCTTTTCTTGCATGTATACCACTCCGACGACACCTTGGAGTACTTGGATTGCGCAATGTCTTCAACTCCGTCCAACTACAAGTCTATCCACAACAATTATTTCCATGGTGATGAGGATCACGATCCGAGGTCGGATCTTTCCCAAGGGAGGGGAGATGATGCGAAGCATCCTATGATCATCCCCATGACACGAGCATGAGCTAGAGCTCTCGAGAACTAGGTGACTTCTTTCCTTAGTGATATCCTATTTGATCCTCTTGAGGCATGGCTACTACCTAACTCCGGAATGTTATGCGTGATTAGGTATCAAGAGGACCCTCCCGAAGATGCACGTGAAGTCAGATAAACCGCCAAGTCCACGAATGAAGAGAAACGCCGAAAGGAGAAGAAGGCAGCTCCAGGACCCGGACATCCGGCACCAGGCCCGGACATCCGGCCGCTGGAGACGACCACTACAGCAACAACCGCCCCGCCGCCAAGTGCCACAGGCCCCAGACATCCGACGTCAACCCCGGACATCCGGCGCCTCGCCATGTCCCGGAAATCCGGCCTCGCCCCCGGTAATCCGGCACCCTCCAAACAGAGAGCAACAAAGTCAGCTCCTCTAGCGCAGACATCCGACCTGCCAGCCCGGACATCCGGCTCTCCGTGAAGACCCGGACATCCGGCCCGTCGCCCGGACGTCCGGCCTCCCCTGCCTGCATGCAGTGCATCTGGGCCAAGGCCCTTGTACCCCTTCACCCCTTAGACTATATATAGTCCCCCTCCACCTACGTTTTAGGGTTAGCGTTGTGATAGCTCATTTCAGAGATAGAGCTTCGCTCGTACATATCGGATCTACTCCACAAGAGAGACCGCGGCCCCTCTACGGAGAAGATCCACCTTGGATTCAAGACCCCTCACGGGAAGATCCCCTTGTGGATTCAAGACCTCCTCATGGAGAAGAACCGGTTACCTCTTGTATCGTCCGTTGTTGACTTTGGATCTTGTATCTCTCTTTGTGTTTCGAGGATCTAGCACATGTGTGATCATACTTATTGGTTTGAGTGTTCTCTTGTGTTCCCTTGTGATTTTCCCCTTGTTTCCCTCCTCGTGTTCTTCGCATTCTTCGCGGGATCCGCTCTTTCATGAAAGATCAGGCCACTAGGGTTCTACCCTACATCATCTACATATGCTGATTATGTTGATTGTGATGTGGTACCTATGCAAGCATGTTCTTTATTACTTGGTAGACCATGGCAATTTGATAAAAATTCTGTACACTATGGTAGAAACAATCAGTATACTCTTGTTCATCAGGATAAAAATATTACTTTGCTTCCTATGACTCATGATTCCATTTTGAAAGATGATATTAATAGAGCTAATAAAGCAAAACAGGAGAAAAAAAAGAGTGAAAATCAGATTGTGGCAAAAGAATTTGAGCAACAAATGAAGCCTAATAATAAACCATCTATTGTTGTTTCTGAAATTAAATTGAAAAGTGCATGTTTACTTGCCACCAAATCTGATATTGATGATCTAGATTTTAGCAAATCTGTTTGCTATGCTTTTGTGTGCAAACAGGCATTATTTTCATTCGAGGACATGCCTTCCTCTTTGCCTCCTGCTTTCACTAACATTTTGCAGGAGTTCGCTGACGTCTTTCCACAAGACGTGCCACCAGGATTACCACCTATTCGAGGGATTGAGCATCAAATTGACTTAATTCCCGGTGCATCATTACCCAACCATGCACCATACGTACCAATATAGAGGAGACGAAGGAGATTATATGTCAAGTACAAGAACTGCTCGACAAAGGTTATATACGCGAATCTCTTAATCCTTGTGTTTTTCCTATCATTTTAGTGCCGAAAAAGGATGGTACGTCACTTATGTGAGTTGATTGTAGAGGCATTAATAATATTACTATTCGTTATCGTCATCCTATTCCTAGGCTAGATGATATGCTTGATGAATTGAGTGGCTCCACAATATTCTCCAAAGTTGATTTGCGTAGTGGATACCATCAAATTCGTATGAAATTGGGAGATGAATGGAAAACAATATTTAAAACTTGGATTACATGAGTGGTTAGTCATGCCTTTTGGGTTAACTAATGCACCAAGTACTTTCATGAGGTTAATGAACGAAGTTTTATGTGCTTTCATTGGACGATTTGTGGTAGTTTACTTTGATGACATATTGATTTATAGCAAATCTTTGAAGGAACATTTGGAACATTTACGTGTTGTTTTTATTACTCTACGTGATGCACGTTTGTTTGGTAACCTTGGAAGGTGCACCTTTTGCACCGACTGAGTATCTTTTCTTGGCTATGTTGTTACTCCACAGGGAATTGAAGTTGATAAAGCCAAGATTGAAGCTATTGAGAGTTGGCCGCAGCCCAAAACGGTCTCACAAGTGAGGAGTTTCCTTGGCCTCGCTGGTTTCTATAGGTGTTTTGTGAGAGATTTTAGCACCATTGCTGCACCTCTCAACGAGCTTACAAAGAAGGATTTGCCTTTTGTTTGGGGTACTGCACAGGAAGAAGCCATCACGGTATTGAAAGATAAGTTGACACTTGCTCCTTTACACCAACTTCCTAATTTTCATAAGACTTTTGAGCTTGCATGTGATGCTAGTGGAATTGGATTAGGAGGTGTGTTATTACAAGATGGCAAACCTGTTGCATACTTTTATGAAAAATTGAGTGGGCCTAGTCTAAACTATTCTACTTATGATAAAGAATTATATGCTCTTGTTTGGACCTTAGAAACATGGCAACATTATTTATGGCCCAAGGAATTTTTTATACATTCTGATCATGAATCTTTGAAACACATTAAAAGTAAAGCAAAATTGAACCGTAGACATGCTAAATGGGTTGAATTCATTGAGACTTTCCCTTATGTCATTAAACACAAGAAGGGTAAAGAAAATGTTATTGTTGATGCATTGTCTCGTGGTTATACTATGCTTTCACAGCTTGACTTTAAAATATTTGGTTTGGAGACCATCAAAGATCAATATGTGCATGATGTTGAATTTAAAGATGTATTGCAGAATTGTAAGGAAGGGAGAAATTGGAACAAGTTCGTTCTTAATGATGGATTTGTGTTTCGTGCTAACAAGCTATGCATTCCAGCTAGCTCCGTTCGTCTTTTGTTGTTGCAGGAGGCGCATGGAGGAGGATTAATGGGACACTTTGGCGTCAAGAAGACGGAGGGTATACTTGCTACACATTTCTTTTCGACAAAGATGAGTCGGGATGTTGAGCATTTTGTTGCTCGCTGCACTACATGTCAAAAAGCTAAGTCACGACTCAATCCTCATGGTTTATATATGCCTTTGCTTGTACCTAGTGTTCCTTGGGAGGATATATCTATGGACTTTGTTTTAGGTTTACCTCGAACAAAGAAGGGGAGGGATAGCATATTTGTTGTCGTGGATAGGTTCCCGAAAATGGCGCACTTTATACCATTTCATAAAAGCGATGACGCTGTTAATGTTGCTGATTTGTTCTTTCGTGAAATTACTCGCTTGCATGGTGTGCCAAATACTATTGTTTCAGATCGTGATACTAAATTTCTTAGCCACTTTTGGAGATGTTTATGGGCTAAGTTGGGGACTAAACTGCTTTTTAGTACTACTTGTCACCCCCAAACTGATGGACAAACTGAAGTAGTCAATAGAACATTGTCTACTATGCTTAGGGCTGTTTTGAAGAATAATAAGAAAATGTGGGAAGAATGCTTGCCTCATATTGAATTTGCTTATAATCGTTCGTTGCATTCTACAACTAACATGGCCCTTTTGAGATTGTGTATGGTTTCCTACCTCGTGCACCTATTGATTTGTTGCCTCTTCCATCTTCGGAGAAGGTTAATTTTGATGCTAAAGAACGTGTTGAATTGATTTTAAAAATGCATGAGTTAACTAAGGAAAACATTGAGCGTATGAATGCTAAATATAAGCTTGCTGGAGATATGGGTAGAAAACATGTTGTGTTTGGACCTGGAGATCTTGTTTGGTTACATTTGCGTAAGGATAGATTTCCTAATTTGCGCAAATCAAAGCTAATGCCATGTGCTGATGGTACTTTTAATGTGTTAGAGAAAATAAATGATAATGCATATAAACTTGAGCTGCCTGCAGATTTTGGGGTTAGTCCCACTTTTAACATTGTAGATTTGAAGCCTTATTTGGGTGAGGAAGATGAGCTTTCGTCGAGGGCGATGTCAGTGTCAAAACCGGCGGATCTCGGGTAGGGGGTCCCGAACTGTGCGTCTAGGCCGGATGGTAACAGGAGGCAGGGGACACGATGTTTTACCCAGGTTTGGGCCCTCTTGATGGAGTTAAAACCCTACGTCCTCCTTGATTGATATTGACGATATGGGTAGTACAAGAGTAGATCCACCACGAGATCAGAGAGGCCTAACCCTAGAAGCTAGCCTATGGTATGATTGTATGTTATAGTTGTTGTCCTACGAACTAAAACCCTTCGGTTTATATAGACACCAGAGAGGGTTAGGGTTACACAAGGTCGGTTACAAAGTAGGAGATATTCATATCCGTATTGCCTAGCTTTCCTTCCACACCAAGTAGAGTCCCATCCGGACACGAGACGAAGTCTTCAATCTTGTATCTTCATAGTCTAACAGTCCGGCCAATGGAGATAGTCCGGCTGTCCGGAGACCCTGTAGTCCAGGACTCCCTCAGTAGCCCCTGAACCAGGCTTCAATGATGATGAGTCCGGCGCGCAGTAATGTCTTCGGCATTGCAAGGCGGGTTCCTCACCAAATTCAGTGTACCTGTCGAAATAGTGTCTGGTCTCTTGTGAATGTTGCACTCCTTGGCTTCCACACCCAATAATGGCCACTTTCCACGTGTCGAGTGAATGTGAAGAGCCAGGTTGTTTTCACATCTACCCCCCTAGCTGTGTGAATGAGCCGCCTATTAAAAAGACAAGGATTCAGATCCAAATCACACCATCCTCCCTTGGCGAGCCTTCATCAGAGCACACCTGACAGAGATCCATTCCATCATGGCCGGTCGACGCAGCTCCTCCCCTCACTCCCCTAGCTCCAAGCCTGGAGATTGGGAGAGATGTTCTATCCCGCACAGCAAATTAGTGATGCTTCAGAACAAGGGATTTCTTCCCCCAGCGTACATGGTCCCGGTTCGAGCCGGGCTCGCCACCTATAATGGTGGAGAGCAAGCGGAGAGCCTTCCCAATCCCTCCAAGGGAGAGCGGGTATGCCTTGTCCCTTATTTGGTAAGAGGGCTCAGATTCCCAATTCATCCATTTCTCCCGGGGCTCCTAGAGTTCTACGGCCTCCAGTTGCACAATCTTACGCCTGCCTCCATGCTGCATATCACGGGATTCGTAGCCCTTTGCGAGTTGTTCTTGGGCTGTGAGGCTCATTTCGCTCTGTGGAAGAAGTTGTTCTGCCTTGTGCCCCATTCTCAGAAGGGGTCAATATATCAAGTGGGTGGAGCCGAAGTGTGGCGTATTGCCGGGACCGGAGACCTGTCCGAAATGCCAAAGAAGACGTCCGAAGACTGGCCTTCAGAATGGTTTTATATAGAAGACGTCCCCGTCCTGGATCCTATTCGGACCGGCCTTCCTGAGTTCGACGACGCCCCTTTGAAGAAGCGTCGGAGCTGGCGTCCACCGAGCTCCCTGGAGGAAGATGACAGGGACGGTCTTTACCTGATGAGCCGGATAAGTTTTTTAGCTCGATCCGGATTGACCATGATCGAGGTCATGGCCATAGGTATCGTGCGGGGGGTGCAGCCGCTTCAGTATAGAGGCCACCCCATGTGGTATTTCAACGGAGAGGATGACGCCACCCTCTACGGCCGTAAAGGGCCGGGATCGGTTGCTGATCTAATAAAGATCTTATCCACTTTGTACAAGGGAGAAGAGGAGGAATTCCTTCGTGTCAACCCGCAGGGCGGATTTTCTATGTACAATCCTCCGAGCTGGGTAAGCGGAGACTTTTTCCCGCCCACCCGTTTCATATTTCCGCAGTTAAGTACTCAGTCTAGTGATTTCTACGTAGGAACTGCGCTAGGCTGTAAGGGAGATAAACAACCCCCCTCCACAACCCAAGGACCCCGGACGGTCCCTCAACCCGGCCTCCCAAGAGGATCTGGACATATCTATGGAGCTGTTCGATGGGGTGTTTTACCAATCGAGCAATGATAATGCTTTGGTGGCCATTACGGCCGATTACCCTGGGCTAGTTCCAGCCTCACAGGTGACTGAGACCGAAGTCCCAACACTTCAAAAAGGGATCCGTCCTTGCGTGTTTTTGATCGCCGTATAACAGTCGTGTTTTGCAGGGGAGGTCCTCGAGGCAGAAGGCTGAGCCTGCGGCGACTGGCCAACAAGGGGCTGCGAGGCCAGGCAGGCTGAAAAGACCCGTAGTCCGGATTGAGACACCAGCGCAGCGGTACGGCGCGCCGTCTTTATTGCAAGACATTATTCTCAAAGGCATATTAACGCCCATGCCTTCTTTTCAGGAAAAAGAGCGCTCGCCAGACTATACCCGTAGAGGCTACCAATCGCGCCTCCACAAGCCAGGCTCCAAGGCCGGATTCGGTGGTGGGAACGAATACGAGGCGTGCACCGGGTGCTCCTCCGACAGAGGATGCGGATAAACTGTCCGACACCCATTCCGAGGTGGAAAGTGCCATGAACCACATGCGTCGCCGGACTGTTCTTTGTGATGCCTGTTTCTCCCAAGAGGCATTGGATGCCTTCATCTCAGGAGACGTGCACCTCCGTGCCGCTCAAAATGGTCTAGCCAGAGCCACGGAGCAGTATGTAAAAGACATACGGGTGAGAAAATTTGGTGATTATATATATCAATAGCCCCTGAGACTTGAAACAGTTAGGATAACTGATTTAAGGATCATTTGTTATGCAGGTTCTTACAGAAAAGAATACTCAACTGTCCCAGGAGATAGAAGAGTGCAAAGCCCAACTTCAGGCCGCACTGGCCGCAGCAGGGGAGCCCAAAGAGACCCCCTCTAGTAACATATCCTTCAAATGATAAGTGTAATATAGAATGCGGTGTGTATGCAGATCTGACGATAAAATTGCAGATGACACTGGAGTAAATCCAGATAAGCAACAACTCCAACGCCAGCTGAAGGCCGGTGAGAATGTGCTTACGAGGGTGAGGCAGGAGAAAAATGATCTCCAAGATGCCAACACCAAGCTGGGCGTGGAACTACAACATGTTCATGCCCAACTGTCGGACTCTGTTAAGGAAAATCGGCGGCTTCGACACGGCATATTTAGTAAGTGCTTGAACAAACTTTGAAAAAGAGTTCGGCGAGGAAGCTGGCTGACAGAATTATGTCTGTAGGTATGCTAACAGGTCGTCCTACCGAGGAAATGCCCGGTTCAACGGGTGACCTTCTTCCCGAGCTCTCACAGCTGCACGAAGGAGTTCGGCAGGTGATGCAAGGCATCGCCCCGGCCTTGTGGCCATCCGTCTCCATACCTGAAGGCCTTGGAGAGCTTTCAGAAAAGCTAAAGGGAGCGCGGTGGCGCTTCCGATTATGGAAGATATTGGCCTGCCGTCAGGGCACCAGGGAAGCCTGGGCAATGGTGAAGACGCGGTACACGAAGGCTGACCCGAACCACATGGCCGAAGTCGGACCTGTGGGGCCTAATGGGAAGGAGATCCCTATGAGCTTAGTGTACGGCCAAGTAGAATTGGACCCAAAGTATTCCCAAGAGGAATCCAACCAGTCAAATTGACTATGTAATTTTAAAGTGACATGTATAATGCCTTCTAGCCGGATTGTAGATCGTTTGTCATGGCGGACCTTTTCGCTTCAACCTCGGGACCCGACAGTCCGGAGTGTATCCGAATACCCTCTTGGTTATGTAAGAACCGGGGCATGCGTGGAGACCAGGCGTAGGGGTCATTAGTGCTTTATCAGACAAGTGCCCAACTAGTTATGTTATATTACATGGGTAGTAAGAAACATCTTCCAGGGAGAATAGTTCTGTTAAGGGTTCCTTTCCCTGGGTAAGCATGCCCTAAAGTGCATGTCCGGACTGTGACAAGAAGCGTAGAAAAAGCATCTGGGGGCAGATATGGATAATAAAAGTCATCTTTTGTTCACCGACCGAATATTCCCTTAAGAACGCTAGCTTTCGGCTTCACCCAGTCTGAGGTACACGTCCGGCTGGCCCGGCGGTAACAATCGCGGAGGTGCTCCCCTTATGCCCTAACTGAATTAACGGGAATGTAGGGCATAAATACAGGAGCCAGGGAACCCAGCTTGGCCAAAACTTAAGTCATATCGATGCATATAATGGTGAAAAAAGGTACATGCGAAAGTATAACACATGTGTTGGGCGTGAGGCCCAGGTAAATAATTTAAGCTTCTGTGAAAGAAGCCCCCAGGTATGAAGAGTGCGGCTAGCGCATCTGTAATGTATGAGTCAGGCACAAGGTGACCCTTGAAGGCCAAGAGAAATAAAAGAAAGAAAGGGAAACAAGACAGATGATGCATATGCAGAAAATGGACAAAGGGAGGGGACTAACATAGAGTCCGGTGCTAGGCGTAGAATCTTCGAAGCCTGGGTGCGTTCCATGGGTTCGGCTCGAGTCGGCTAGTCGATGCATCCCGCACTCGGTACGCTCCACCGGTCAGAACTTGGTCGATAATGAAGGGACCTTCCCATTTGGGCTTGAGCTTGTTCTTTTTCTTATCCGGCAGTCGTAGAACTAGTTCACCAACGTTATAAGTTTTGGCCCGTACTTCTCTGCTTTGGTATCTGCGAGCCTGTTGCTGGTAAAATGCGGAACGGGCTTTGGCTACATTGCGCTTTTCCTCCAAGGTGTCCAAACTGTCCTGCCGATCGAGCTTGGCTTCTCTTTCTTCGTACATGCGCACTCAAGGTGACTCATGAATTATGTCACAGGGCAAGACTGCCTCTGCGCTGTACACCATAAAAGACGGTGTATATCCGGTACTATGATTCAGCATGGTCCGCAGCCCCCAGAGTACGGAGTCGAGCTCCTCTACCCAGTGCATGTCAGACTCCATTAAGGAGTGCACTAATCTGGGTTTAATGCCGCTCATTATAAGACCATTTGCTCGTTCGACTTGACTGTTGGTTTGTGGGTGATAGACTGAAGCATAATCGAGCTTGATGCCCATTTTGCTGCACTAGAGTTTTACCTCGTCGGCCATGAAGTTCATGCCGTTATCAGTAAAGATGCTGTGGAGGACGCCGTAACGGTGTACAACCCCGGATATGAAATCTATCACCGGTCCGGATTCGGCTGTTTTAACCGGTTTAGCCTCTATCCATTTGGTGAATTTATCCACCATGACCAATAAGTATTTTTTCTTGTGGGTTCCCCCTTTAAGGGGTCCAAACATGTCAAGCCCCCAGACCGCGAAGGGCCATGTAATGGGGATTGTTTGGAGGGCGGTGGGTGGCATGTCGCTTTGATTTGCAAAGAGCTGGCAACCGGCGCAACGTTGGACCAAGTCATGTGCATCTGCCCGGGCCGTTGGCCAATAGAATCCTGTACGGAAGGCCTTGCTTACAAGAGCCCGGGCTGCGGCATGATGACCGCCGAGTCCGGCGTGAATTTCTTCCAAAAGGTTCCGCCCTTCCTCTTTAGAGATGCACCTTTGAAGGACTCCAGTAGCGCTTTTTTGTACAATTCTCCCTCATGGACCCTGTAGGCCTTGGATCGCCGCACTGTGAAGCATGCCTCATTTTGGTCCTCCGGAAGTTCCTGTCTAGTTAGGTAGGCCAGGAATGGTTCTGTCCACGGGGCAATAATGGCCATTATTTCATGGGTTGAATGTGTTATTTTGGTGGCGGAGCCTCCGATTGTGTCAGAGAGTTCCGTATCGGGTATTTTGGCCGGGTCCGGACTGTTGTTACCGGTGTCCCCTTCCCATGCTATGGATGGCTTGAAGAACCTTTCCAGAAATATGTTGGGAGGGACCGTGTCGCGTTTTGCACTGATGCGGGCGAGGATATCCGTCGCCTGATTGTTTTCCCGAGCCACATGGTCAAATTCGAGCCCCTCGAACCGAGCTGACATTTTTAAGACGACATTCCGATAAGCTGCCATTTTTGGATCCTCGGCATCAAAGTCCCCATTTATTTGGGATATCGCGAGGTTCGAATCCCTGCGCACCTCTAGGCGTTGAATGCCCATGGATACTGCCATCCGGAGACCATGTAGAAGGGCCTCATATTCGGCTGCGTTGTTGGAGTCCGTATACATTATCTGTAGTACGTATTGAACGGTATCTCCTGTTGGGGACGTCAAAACGACGCCAGCCCCTAGACAAGCCAACATTTTGGAGCCGTCGAAGTGCATGATCCAGTTTGAATATGTGTCATACTCTTTAGGGAGTTCGGCTTCCGTCCACTCAGCGACAAAGTCAGCCAAAACTTGCGACTTAATAGCTCGCCGTGGCTTGTAAGTTATGCTGAATGGGAGGAGCTCCATGGCCCATTTGGCAATCCGGCCCGTCGCGTCGCGGTTGTTTATAATATCAAGGCTACCGTTATCGAACACTCTTGAAAGTAGTGTCGCAGCTTCCGGGATGCCATAAATACCGCGTACGCTATCTTTTCATTATGCGGGTACCGTGATTTGCATGGAGCAAGGACAGTGGACACATAGTAAACCGGCTTTTGAAGGGGTAATTTGTGTCCGTCCACTTCTCGCTCGACGACGAGCACTACGCTTACTACTTGATGAGTTGCCGCAATGTATAATAGCATTGGTTCACCAATGTTTGGCGCGGCTAGGACTGGGTTTGTTGCCAATATGGCTTTTGTTTCGTTGAGTCCGGCCGTGGCGGCATCCGTCCACTCGAAGTTTTCGGTGCGCCGGAGGAGGCGATAAAGGGGTAATGCCTTTTCTCCCAAGCGGGAGATAAAGTGGCTCAGAGCCGCCATGCATCCAGTCAATTTTTGTATTTGTTTGAGGTCTGTTGGGGTAGCCAACTGTGGCGACACTCGGATTTTGGCCGGATTAGCTTCAATACCTCTATTGGAGACAATGAATCCCACGAGCTTTCTGGCTGGTACGCCGAAAACGCATTTTTCCGGATTGAGCTTGATGTCATATGTTCGGAGGTTGTCGAATGTGAGCCTCAAGTCGTCATATGTTCGGAGTTTCGACATGTTTGGTTTTAACGACCACGTCATCTACGTATGCCTCCACTGATTTGCTGATCTGGTTTGCCAGACATGTCTGAATCATGCGCTGATATGTTGCGCTGACGTTTTTGAGACCGAAGGGCATTGTTTGAAGCAGAATGGCCTGTATGGTGTGATGAATGCCGTTGCGGCTTGGTAGGCTCTACCATTTTAATTTGATGGTAGCCGGAGTATGCATCGAGGAAACACAATGAATCGGGTCCTGCGGTAGCATCGATGATTTGACCGATGCGGGGGAGGGGGAAGGGATCCTTTGGGAAGGCCTTGGTAAGGTCCTTAAAATCGACGCACAAGCGCGAGGATTTGTCCTTCTTTCGTACCATCACCAGGTTTGCTAGCCAGTCCGGATGTTTTATGTCTCTGAGGAATCTGTCCACCAATTGCTTGGCTAGTTCCTCTCCCATGGCTTGTCTCTTAGGTTCGGAGAAACATCGAAGAGCCTGCTTGACTGGCTTGAATCCTTTTAGGATATTTAGGCTGTGCTCAGCCAGCCTGCATGGGATTCCTGGCATGTCAGAAGGGTGCCAGGCAAAAATGTCCCAGTACTCGCGTAGGAACTCTCACTGTGCAACGTCGACATCAGGGTTTAATTGTGCCCCGATGGAAGCTGTTTTTGTAGGGTCCATTGGATGGACTTGGAATTTGACTATTTCGTCTTCCGGTTTAAAGGAGGCGGACTTGTATCTTTTATTGAGTATCACGTTGTCCCTGTTCACCGTTGAGCGCAGCGCAGTTAGTTCCTCGGCCGCTAAGGCTTCGGATAGTGCTTCAAGGGCTAGTGCAGCTGTCTTATTTTTGGCGCGGAGTGCTATGTCCGGATCACTAGCAAGAGTGATGATTCCATTGGGCCCGGGCATTTTGAGCTTCATGTACCCGTAATGGGGTATGGCTTGGAAGATTGTAAACGCCTCCCGCCCTAATAGAGCATGGTATCCGCTGCTGAACGGGGCCACTTGGAATGTAATTTCTTTGGACCTGTAATTATCCGGCGTGCCGAATACCACGTCTAGTGTGATTTTCCCAGCACAACATGCTTCCGACTGGGGATGATTCCTCTAAAGGTTGTGCTACTTTGCTCAATGCGGCTCCAGTCTATTTCTATCTTTTGAAGAGTTTCCTCATAGATGAGGTTTAATCCGCTGCCACCGTCCATGAGTACCTTGCTGAGTCGAAAGCCATCCACGATTGGACTGAGGACCGGTGCGGCTGGTGCTCGGGCTGTTTGGAATTTGGGTTCGTCACAGGCATTGAAGGTAATAGCCGTGTCACTCCAAGGATTTATTTCTGCTATGTGGCAGATTTCCGCCATGCTGCGGAGTGTTCGCTTGCGTCTATTATTTGACGCGAAGGTCTCAAAGACCGTTAACACCGTATTGTTGTCCACGGGATGGTGCTCTGTGGTATTTGGGAGGAGTAGATCCTCACCACTTTTGGCCACCTGCCAGAGTATCCAACATGCTCTAAGGCTGTGCGTTGGTATTGCATCCACTATACTATGAATTTTGTAGGGTCCGTTGAGCCATCCCTCCAATATGGTTCCTTTCCCCATAGAGGGCTTTTGCCTTTTGGTAGTTAACCCAGGTGTATTGTGATAATGCACCCTTTTATTTCGGACTGGGTTCGTATTCATGGCAGGATTATCCCAAAATTTTATTTCGGTTTTCCAGGCACTTTCCATCGCATAGTACTTTCGTACTATGGACACCAAGTCGGCAAAGCGTGTAATTTCACGGCGACTTATGGCGTTGAGGATTCCCTTGTCCATGCAATTATTGCAGAAGAATGAAATTGCGTCTTCCTCGCGGCAGTCCTTTATCCTGTTCATGACCAGCAGGAATCTGGCCCAGTAATGGTGTATTGTTTCTTCGGGCTCTTGCCTAATTTGGGATAGATCGCATATGTTTGGGTGGGTGGGTGGAATTGAATCCGAATCCTCACCTAATCTGAGACTCAGGAGCCAAGGAGTTTCCGAACTCGGAAGTTTGGGTTCTTGGATGTTTTCCGAAAAATCTAGCCCGCTGCATGATTCTAGGTTCAGGCCTTGAGTGACGTCCTCCCCTCCGCGGGTATCCGGCTAGGAGGGATCGGGAATCCGGACATAGCTAGTCCTTAAGATAGATGAAGGGTTGCCGCATTGTTCCTCCACCACTGCAACGTGATGGGTGACCTGGGGAGAGTTGATCTCTCTCAGATCGGGTTTAGGCCCAATCTCATCGTAGTCTGTAGCAAATCCCAGGGCGGCGATGCGATCCAAGATCTCGTTCAGGGAAGAGAGCTCCATTGGATCTAACTGCTCGGCGAGTTCCGAGTTGACGTGAAGATTGCTTTCGATGACCTGAGAAGTCATCGTTGGCGCAGCGGCCGAACAGGCGGTCATAAGAAAACCACCTAGCCGGAGAGTTTGGCCGATAGCCAAAGCTCCCTCAGCAACAGTGTCGTCTTTAAAGACAGGATGAGACATCCTTCCTGGTGGCGACGGCACAGCGGAACTCTCAATTAAAGCACCAATGTCGGTGTCAAAACCGGCGGATCTTGGGTAGGGGGTCCCGAACTATGTGTCTAGGCCGGATGGTAACAGGAGGCAGGGGACACGATGTTTTACCAAGGTTCGAGCCCTCTTGATGGAGGTAAAACCCTACGTCCTGCTTGATTGATACTGATGATACGGGTAATACAAGAGTAGATCAACCACGAGATCAGAGAGGCCTAACCCTAGAAGCTAGCCTATGGTATGATTGTATGTTATAGTTGTTGTCCTACGGACTAAAACCCTTCGCTTTATATAGACATCGGAGAGGGTTAGGGTTACACAAGGTCGGTTACAAAGGAGGAGATATCCATATCCATATTGCCTAGCATGCCTTCCACACCAAGTAGAGTCCCATCCGAACACGAGACGAAGTCTTCAATATTGTATCTTCATAGTCTAACAGTCCGGCCAATGGAGATAGTCCGGCTGTCCAGAGACCCCCTAATCCAGGACTCCCTCAGGCGACTTCATTTCAAGAAGGGGAGGATGATGAGGACATCAATACCATTGTTACACCCACAACCCCTGCTGCTATACATACTGGACCAATTACTAGAGCTCGCGCACGCCAATTGAATTATCAGGTAGTTTCTTTTCTTGGTAACGATTCTAATGCTCATGAGAATATGATGCTGCCCAATTATCAGGTAGTTTTGCTTACAAATGAAGGGCCTAGCTTGGACAAGAAAGATGAACCTTGGAGCAAGTTCAAGCATGGAGATGATGGCATGCGCAAGAGGATCAAGAACAGAGTTACAAGTGGTGATTTCAGGACTTTGAAGCCACCATAAGGAGTGCATGAAGCCTTGGACGAAATATACCGGATGCCACTTCATAAATTTCGTCCAGAGGCTATTCTAGGTGCTACGTCATGTTATTATTGGGCCAGGCCCATGTATTTTCGAAATACTTAAGTATAGGTTGTTTTTAGAGTCCGTATGTGTGGGGAAACAAGAGTTAGGGTTGGTTTCGGACACCTCCACCAAGGGCCACGAAATTCCCCCTCTCTCCTCCATATATAGCCCTTAGGTCATCGTTTAGACTTTGGGTTTTGTTTAGATTAAAAGTTCGGCATAGATGCAACTTCGGGTACTTCGTTTTTGTTCAACGACCAGACCAAGGCGTCACAGAACCCCACCTTGATCAATAAAGTTTTCATATTATATTCACAATATCCAGATTGCAATCTCAGTTTCTTTCTTGTTCTTCATTTGCTCGCAGGAAACAGACCCTCGTGGTCAGGTTGATCGTGCTCCGGCGTGGTCAATAACCCCTCGGAAGTTGGTTTAGCGATTGCTAAGGCGCAACGTCTCGCACGTTCGTAGTCGGATCGTCAAGGTCGACTCCCACAGAAAATGATAGCCACCATCTCATTGAAACATCGGGACACCTTTGCCGCTATCAACGCGCACAGCCACTGATGGCCACCTCCTGCTTGCCGCTTTGCCCTTATCTTCCCTGGTGCAGCCACGCCACCCCCTCGACCCTCTCTCGCTCTCCCAGTGCCTCTCCCCCTCCTCTGGCTCTCTCCCTCGCATCACCCGAAAGCCGATGTCGCCGGCGCTCACCATTCCCACGCCCTGAGCCACCACCTCGCCACCCCGACGTATCCCTCATCTCCGCCACGTCGTCCTGAAGCTCCATGCCTACTCTCACAAGCTAGGGAACCCCGCAACATCGCCGGCGTCATCGTGTTCATCATTGGGCGTCGGAGATCGTCATCGCCGATTAGTCGTCCACAGCGCCAGCTCTGTGGTGACGCCTTCAGATCCACTATGAGCCACTGCGTTGATCCCCCCTCTCCCCTAGCTCATTTTCGTCCTCTAACGCCGATGCTCGTCACAGCCGAGAGCTCTTCGCCACCATTCATGTCGCCGCGGTGGCCACTGTCACCTAGGGCCGCGACCGAACATATCACCGTGCTAAGTGCAACGCTAGGACCCCAAAACCGTCACATGTTTCTCCTGCCGTGCACCGCAACGTCGAAACCGCCAACTCCCGAACTCTGGCAAACGCCCCGAACTCATTTCGGACGAGCTCCGGCCGCCCTAGCTGTTGCTGCCTGCTGCGCTAGATGCGGGCAAGCTCCGGCTCCCCGTAGCCGCTCTCCTCCGTCCTTTTGGTCGCCGGAGAAGCGAGCCCGAGCCCTCCGTCGCGTCTGCTGCCCCCGGCGGGTTAGCCCCGGTTTGACCAGGGATTTGAGCTCCCCTGGGTCGCTGACAAGTGGGCCAAGCCCCTGCTAATTTTTCTTAACTGATAATTAAGCTTAATTAGCCCTGCTGATACTAACATGTGGGCCCAGAGCCTTTACTAATCTAGATTAGGATTAGATTAGTGCTAATTAACTTAGGTTAGTTAGTTAGACACTAACATATGGGTCCCAATGGTCAGGTTTGACCTGGATCGCCCTGTTGACCTGCTGACATCACCGTGATGCATTGCTGACATAGTTATGTTTTCTTGATTTTAAATAAATCTATATGATTTATTTATTTTCAGAAAATAACCTTAACTTTGAAAATCCATAGGAATTACACCGTAACTCCAAATGAAAAGATTTATACATGAAAAATGATCAGAAAAATCCAATCTATCCATCTGTACCATTTTCATGCATGTTAGAACAACTTATATCTACTTTTTAGGGCCAATCATATAAATGGCATTTGAATATCCACATATGGAGTTTGAATTTGAATCTTGGATTCAAACCAACTCCATTTAACCTAATTCTAGTTGCATTAGCTCAAATCACAACATATTGACATGTCATGCTCATGCATCATATTGTGCATTGCATTGATAGTGTTCTTTCTCTATTGCCGGTGTTTGTCCCCTCTAAGTAGACGTGGTTCCAACGATGAGTTTGATGACACCGATGAAGAGCTATACTATCTTCAGAAGTGCCAGGCAAGCAAAACCCCCTTGTTTATTCTGATACAATCCCACTCTCTCGCTCCTGCTCGCTTTTACTGCATTAGGACAACAATGATTCAACTGTTACATGCTGCGGTAGTTGAACCCCTTTCCTCTGCATGACCTGTCATTGCCACAGTAAATAGATGAAACCCACTAGAATGAGTAGGAGTTGTTTGAGCCCTGATGTGCATCCTTCATGCTTGTTTGTCATGCCTGCTACTGCTTAGAGTTGAGTCAGGTCCGATTCATCGGGTATGAATTGAATGTGGTGAACATGTTGTTGTAGGGTGGAACCCTAAGTGGAGATCTTTCACGAATTGGAGGGGAAATCCCCAAGAACAAGATTAACACAAGGGAGAAAACAAGAGGAACACTCAATAACAAGTCCAATCACACATCCACTAGACCAACAAACACACAAGATCCATAAGGTACATGAACAATCAAAGGGAAATAAGATATATGGTAGAGTTCATCCCAAATCCTATGAAGGAGATGAGGGCTTGATGATCTAGATAGACCCTTCCCACAAGGGGGTCTTGAATCCCTAGGGACCTTCCCCAATGGAGGTCTTGTACTCGAATGGAGTCTTCTCTCTCAAGAGGAAGCACACAAGGGGAGGTACATGAGCTAAGCTCTATGATTTGTGTCTATTCTTAGCTAAGTCTAAATGGAGGAGGAAGGGGAGTATATATTGGTCCTAGGGATGAAGGGGTAAGTAGGGACGAGATGGGGATACAAGGGCCAAGCCCAACAGCCACGCACAGGGGGGCCCGTGTGCATGGGGTAAGTGGAGCCCGTGCGCACGGGGATCCAGAGACTCGACGCATGAGCCCGTGCGCACGGGGTCCGGGCGGCCCGTGGGCACGGGGTCCCGTGGGCATGGTACACGCCCGTGTGCACGGGGTCTTCAGGACCGCCAGCCTTGGAGACCCGTGGGCACGGGGCCGGAGGGGCCCGTGCGCACGGGGTCGCTTGGGAGCTACTGCCTTCTTCTTAGCGCTTCCTTCTCCGCTTCCAGGCTTCCCTCTTGGATGGTGTAGATGTTCTCTTCTTCTTGGACTCCTCCTCGATGCATGTGTAGCTTTTCTCACACCTATGTATGCACATGAGAGAGGGGTCAAGTAGTATACCATCCTCGAAAGGTAGAAGTGGACAAGTGTAAAGGAGATGATTCACCTTTGTATGTATGAAGTAGATGTGGCATGTGTCACTTGCCAAATGGACTCTTGACATGGTGATGTCCATAGGATGCTCCGCATCATCCCCTCCCCCTTGGGAAAGATCCGACCTCAGATCGAAATCCAAATCACCATGGGAAAGAGATGATGTTGCCGTGTAGACATTGACGATCACCAAGCATTCATCATCTTGTAGTTTCCAATGGGCACTCTCCAATGTCGCACCGTCTTGTAATTCCTTCAAAAGGAGCAAAGATAACAACCACTTGGAAAAAGAAATGTGGTTGGCGTAAGAGCAAAACCAAGCATTCAAGAGGTGATTCACCTAGCAAGTGTTGTCATCAAGCATAGCATATGGTTTGACAAAGAAGTGTGGCATGGCATTTAAGCATATATGTTGAGCACAATCAAGGACAACATGGAAACAAGCATGCAAATGGGAGTTGAAGATGCTAATATGTGTGACAAGTGAACAAGCATCTACCTCAAGGTCATAGCAAGCATGCATAAAGCACTCGACAAATGGTCTATGGTATGCATTGGAATCATTCACAACACCAAATATAGTGAGATGTTGAAACACATGGGGCAAGTGGAAGACAATCCAAGCATAATGTGCATATGGTGTAGTGAAGATATCATGGCACTCAACACAAAGGAAAGGGCAATTTTTCAATATGTGCGAGAAAATCAAGTCAATCATGTGCAAAGCATGGTAGTGGTTGTCATCAACCGCATGAAAGGAGCAAGTATGAGTCATTGGTGATGCAAAATGGCAAGCAATCATAGTAATCAAGTCATGCAAGCTAGTTGTGCGAAGATGCAACATACTAGAGGAAATTATAGCAATCATGTCATGTGAGAAAATAATAGGCATAGGCACTGCACATGACATGTCGCAAGCGCGAACACAAATCAAGATCATAGTATCATAATAGTCATGGGGCACAAAGCAAACAAGGTAATAACAAGTGATATCTCCACCAAGCTTGCAAATACACATACAAGCACTAGAATCAATCATCATCTATAATGCAAAGCATGGGTCACAAATGCATGGCAAAGGCATAGGAATGAGCATATCACGCAAAGTGAACATGGCAATATGGGCATAAAGTGAGAAGTGGTAAATAACCCATAACCATGTGAGGGCCATGTAGAAGAGATGCGCGAACTCTTTGCGCAAAGGGAGTGGTGGTAAGGACAATCCACGGGATCCCAAGTCATCATTGCTCTCTAGAGCTCGTTTCGTCAACTCATGGGATTGTGAGGTTGACAAGTGTTCCTGGGTACCTAAACAAAAGAGACACAAATGAAAGAAATTGTGTGTGTGGTAAATGTACACATCATCCATCATGATGTGTATGTGCACGTGAGAGTTAGCACAAGATAAGCATTGCTCGAAGAAATTGGATGCATAGTATATGAACATGTCATCCATCATGAAAGAATAGTTGTTATGTATAACACGATGGGGACACGAATTGAGCAAACAAGTATATGGCACATCAATAGTGTGGTTATTCATGGGGATCATATGATGCACACAATCATGGGAATCATGCAATGGATGGGATGGAACAAATCTGCTGACATGTATGAGGAAACTATGGGGGTGTCCTCATGAGCAATATCGGAAACATCATATGGAGAAAATGGAGGACATCCAAAAAATGCATATCCGAAGCTAGGTGGTCATGGCATGGCATATGAGATAAATGATGCAAAGGAAGCATGATAGAGGCAAAGGTGTCCCGTCTTTCGATGAGATGGTGGCTATCGTTTTAGAGGAAGTTGACTTTGACGATTCGACTACGAACGTGCGAGAATGTCGTGCCTTAGCAATCCCTAAACCAACTCCGAGGGGTTATTGACCACGCCGGAGCATGATCAACCTGACCACGAAGGTCTGTTTCCTGCAGGCAAATGAAGAACAAGCAAGAAATTGAGATTGCAATCTAGATATTGCGAATATAAGAGGAAAGCTTAATTGATCAAGGTGGGGTTCTGTGACGCCTTTGTCTGGTCGTTGAACACAAACGGAGTATGCGAAGTTGCAACTATGGCGAACTTTAATCTAAACAAAACCCAAAGTCTAAACGACACCCTAAGGGTTGTATATATGGAGGAAGAGAGGGGAATTTCGTGGTCCTTGGAGGAGGGGTCCAAAACCAACCCTAACTCTTGTTTCCCCACACATACGGACTCTAAAAACAGCATACACTTAAGTATTTCGAAAATACATGGGCCTGGCCCTATAATAAGGTGACACAGCACCTAGAATAGCCTCTGGACGAAATTTATGAAGTGACATCTTGTATATTTCGTCCAAGGCTTCATGCACTCCTTATGGTGGCTTCAAAGTCTTGAAATCATGACATGTAACTCCGTTCTTGATCCCCTTGCGCATGCCATCATCTCCATGCTTTTGTCTTGCTCCAGTGTTCATCCCTCTTATCCATGCCAGGCCCTTCATTTGTAAGCAAAACAAATGTATCCAATTCAGGAAGCATCATATTCTCATGAACATTAGAATCATTACCAAGAAACGAAAGTACCTAATAATTTAATTGGCGTGCACGAGCTCTAGTAATTGGTCCTGTCTGTATAGCAGCAGGGGCTGTGGAGGTAACATTGGTATTAATGTCCTCATCATCCTCCCCTTCTTGAAGTGAAGTCGTCCTTGACGAAAGTTCATCGTCCTCACCCAAATAAGGCTTCAAATCTGCAATGTTAAAAGTGGGACTAACCCCAAAATCTGCAGGCAGCTCAAGTTTATATGCATTATCATTTATTTTCTCTAACACCTTAAAAGGACCATCAGCATGTGGCATTATCTTTGATTTGCACAAATTAGGAAATCTATCCTTACGCAAATGTAACCAAACAAGATCTCCAGGTGCAAACACAACATGTTTTCTACCCTTATCTCCAACAAGTTTATATTTAGCATTCATACGCTCAATGTTTTCCTTAGTTAACACATGCATTTTTAAAATCAATTTAGCACATTCTTTAGCATCAAAATTAACCTTCTCCGAAGATGGAAGAGGCAACAAATCAATAGGTGCACAAGGTAGGAAACCATACAGAATTTCAAAAGGGCACATCTTAGTAGTAGAATGCAATGAACGATTATAAGAAAATTCAATATAAGGCAAGCATTCTTCCCACATTTTCTTGTTATTCTTCAAAATAGCCCTAAGCATAGTAGACAATGTTCTATTGACTACTTCAGTTTGTCCATTAGTTTGGGGTGATAAGTAGTACTAAAAAGCAGTTTAGTCCCCAACTTAGCCCATAAACATCTCCAAAAGTGGCTAAGAAATTTAGTATCATGATCTGAAACAATAGTATTTGGCACACCATGCAAGCGAATAATTTCACGAAAGAACAAATCAACAATATTAACAACATCATCGCTTTTATGACATGGTATAAAGTGTGCCATTTTCGAGAACCTATCCATGACAACAAATATGCTATCCCTCCCCTTCTTTGCTCGAGGTAAACCTAAAGCACAGTCCATAGATATATCCTCCCAAGGAACACTAGGTACAGGCAAAGTCATATATAAACCATGAGGATTGAGTCGTGACTTAGCTTTTTGACATGTAGTGCAGCGAGCAACAAAACGCTCAACATCCCGTCTCATCTTTGGCCAAAAGAAATGTGTAGCAAGTATATCCTCAGTCTTCTTGACGCCAAAGTGTCACATTAATCCTCCTCCATGCGCCTCCTGCAACAACAAAAGAAGAACCGAGCTAGCTGGAATGCATAGCTTGTTAGCACGAAACACAAATCCATCATTCAGAATGAACTTGTTCCAAGTTCTCCCTTCCTTACAATTCTTCAATATATTTTTAAATTCAACATCATGCACATATTGATCTTTGATGGTCTCCAAACCAAATATTTTAAAGTCAAGTTGTGAAAGCATAGTATAACGACGAGACAATGCATCAGCAATAACATTTTCTTTACCCTTCTTGTGTTTAATGACATAAGGGGAAGTCTCAATGAATTCAACCCATTTATCATGTTGACGGTTCAGTTTTGCTTGACTTTTAATGTGTTTCAAAGATTCATGATCAGAATGTATAACAAATTCCTTGGGCTATTGATGCGGAGCATGCCAAGATCATCCCCATGGATGCACCCACACCTCCAACGGCACCACTTGGACCAATGACACGAGCCCGAGCCAAAGCTATCGAAGATAAGGTGAAGTCACTCCTCTCCGAACTTCCACTTTCTATGCATGAGACATGGCTACTACCTAAGTCCGAGTTGTTGTGCATGATTAGGTACCAAGAGGGTCCTCCCGAAGATGTGCATGAAGACGGACAAGTCCCTAAGTCTACGGATGAGGAGAACCAACGGAAGGAGCCAAGAGCATCTCCCAGGCCCCGGACATCCGGCCCCTGTAGCGCCTTCCTCTACAGGTGCTCAACCACCAAGTGCCTACAGGCCTCGGACATCCGACCCCGCAAGCCCGGACATCCGGCACTTCCCGACGTCCCGGACATCCGGCCCCCTGCCCGGAAATCTGGACCCCCCCCCCCGAACCCGAGAGCAACATGGCCAGCTTCACCAGGCCGGACATCCGGCCTCCACAGCCCGGACATCCGGCCCTCCGCGAACGCCCGGACATCCGGCCTGACGCCCGGACGTCCGGCCTCCCTGTCTGCGCACAGTAGAGGGCCGATGCCCGTGTACCCCTTCTACCGCCCTAGACTATATATATATATATATATATACTCCATCCCGTACAACTTTCTAGGGTTAGCAAATGTTTAGCTCATATTTGTGAGAGAGCTTTGCTCATCCACTTGGTTACCTTCTCCTTGGGGATTCGAGCCTCCACCGGAGAAGATCCCCAAGCGGATTCAAGACCCCTCTTTAGGGAAGAACATCAAGACCTCCTCATGGAGAACAACCGGTTACCCTTTTGTATTGTCCCTAGTTGTTCGTGGACCGTGTATCGTTCTATGTATCCGAGGATCTAGCACATGTGTGACTTGTTCTTGTTAGTTTGAGTGTTCCTCTTGTGTTTCCCCTTGTGATTTCCCCCGTTTCCCTCTTTGTGTTCCTCGTATGCTTCACGGTATCTGCTCCTTTCGTGCAAGATCGGGCGATTTAGTGGCCTCTTCCTCAAAGCTTGCTGGCCAATCATCAAGGAGGATTTTTACACGTTATGTGATCAATTTCATGCAGGAACAATTAACCTCCAAAGCATTAATGATGGTCTGATTACTCTCATTCCGAAGAATGGTTCCCCATCTACAGTTAATGATTACAGGCCAATCACCCTGCTCAATTGCTGCCTCAAGCTTATTACAAAACTCCTGGCCAACCGACTTCAAAAGGTCATACTCAAAATCATCCACCGCAACCAATATGGCTTCATCCGGGGAAGGTTTATACAAGACTATCTTGCATGTACTTTCCAATACATTCATCAATGCCAAGCTTCTAAGCGCCCAATTGTTCTACTGAAATTGGATTTTGCCAAAGCGTTTGACACCATTGAACACGACCCCATGATCAACATCATGAAACATATGGGCTTCAATGATAGATGGCTATCTTGGATCAGGTCGATCTTTACCTCTGGCAGATCCTCCGTTCTTCTTAATGGCATTCCGGGCAGACAATTCCACTGCCGCCATGGTGTTAGACAGGGAGACCCCCTGTCTCCACTCAATTTTGTCCTAGCGGCTGATCTTCTCCAATCAGCTATCAATGCTGCATATAGGGAAGGCCTGATCGAACTCCCCTTCCCATGCAACGGCTAAATGGACTATCCTATTGTTCAATACGCCTACGACACGATCATGCTGATGCCTGCCTGCCCGAGACAAGCTTTAATCATCAAGATATCCTCAATAAGTATGCTCAGTCCACTGGTCTAAAAATAAACTACCACAAATCTACGTTCATTCCTATCAACTTGGAGCCCGATCTTGCTGCCCAAATGGCCTCGATCTTCGAATGTAATATTGGGACCATGCTGTTCACTTACCTTGGACTCCCTTTGGGCATGTCTTGGCCGACCTTACAAGATTTTATGCCTCTTGTCAACTCTATGGAAAGAAGTTTGTCTTCTACTTTATCCCTTATGTCCCACGCTGGGAAGCTGGCTCTTCTAAACTCAACTGTGACTTCCCTTCTCATCTATGCCATGTGCACACTGCACCTGCCACCAAAACTCATTGAAATATTGGATAAGATAAGGAGACGGTGTCTATGGATCAAGAAAACTGACCAAGGGGACAAATGTAATTCCTTGGCTACTTGGGACATGGTATGCAAGCCCAAAAATAAAGGAGGCCTTGGAGTTCTCAACCTGTGTGTCCAAAACGACGCCCTGCTTCTCAAATTTTTGCACAAATTCTATAACAAGATGGACATTCCTTGGGTCCAACTCATTTGGGATTCATACTACACACAAAAAATACCACATGCATGCGACCCAGTCGAATCATTTTGGTGGAAAGACATTCTCAAGCTCACTCCTATATTTAGGGGGATATCCAAGGTCAATATTCTCTGTGGCACAACGGGCTGTTTTGGAAGGACCTCTGGGCTAATCACATTCTTCAAGATTCACACCCCCGTGCGTTTTCCCACTCTCTAAACAAGGATATTTCTGTCAAGGATTTCTTGCGGACCACGTCTCTGGGAGAAACGTTCCATCTTCCTCTTTCCCCCCAAGCACATGCAGAGATCAGAGATTTGCAAATAATTGCGGCGGAAATCTAGCCTTCCACGGCGACCACGGACATATGGCATTATGTTTGGGCCAAAACTACTTTCAAATCTACAGATTACTATCGCTTCTTCTTCAGGGACATCCAACCTCACCAAGTCTTCGAATGGATATGGAAATCAAAGTGCACGATGAAATTGAAGGTTTTTGCTTGGCTACTTTTCCATGATAGGCTCAATACTCGGAATATGGTCAAAAGAAGACATTATAACATCGGAGATGATCACGACTACCTCCTATGCAGACGCAACATTGAAGAAACGATTGAACACATGATCTTCACGTGCTCCTTCAGCAAACGTTCTTGGGATAGGCTCACTATTCATTGGGAACCTTTCCCTGGCCGTCTTCAAGCTATTACGACTCAGAAAAATCACAACGCTTCCCCAATGTTTATGGAGAGATTCATGGTGGTAGCTTGGAGTATTTGGAAACAGAGGAATAACAAACATTTCAGAGCCATAAACCCATCTCTCAATTCCTGGATGGAAAGATTCAAGAGGGACTTTGAGCTGCTTCAATATAGAGTCAAAGAAGACCGTAGGCCTTCTGTGTTGAATTTTGTAAACACTTTATAGTTTCCCCCTGTTGACTTAGCTTTCTCCCTCTTACTTGTCAGAAAAGTTGACAAGCCCCCCACCCTTCCATATGTAAATACTTCGTTGTACAGTACATTATTTTAATATATTTACACAGTAGGAGCTTTTCCTACTGTTTATGGTAAAAAAAGATCGGGTGATTAGGGTTCTACCCTACATCATCTTGGTATCTAGAGCCAAGTTGATCACTATTTCGGAGCCTCCCCGTTGTGTTTCTAGCCTTATTTTGTTGTTTTTCGTCCTAATTCGAAAAATCCCCACCAAAAATAGCCCCAATTTTTTTTGTGATTTGTTGGTGTGTTGCGATTTTGTTGGTTTGGATCCATGGATTTGCTTTGTTTTGAGTGGATCTAGCTTCCCATCCTTTCCCCCCAATTTCCATCCACAAATTCCTCCGAATTTCACCCGGATTTAACCTCCCCACGTGGTGTTCATCCTGTTCGTCCTCGGATCCAGAGCCCGGACATCTGGCCCGCAGAGCCCAGACATCCAGCCCCACCCGGACATCCGGCCCCTGGCAGCCACATATCCATCCACCGCCCCAATTTCCACCAAATTTTGTTCTGGTGCCCACCATATACCATATATACTTCCGCATATATCCACCACTTCCACATAACCCAACCATTTTGGAAACATTTCGCTCTCTCACACAATTGCTACTTCGAGGTTATTTTTGTGAGGTTATTTCGAGGTTTTAGAATTTGAGTTGCGGTACCGTATACTTTTGTGTTTCGGCTATTTAGGTACGGTTCGACATCGACATCACCGCCGCTCAACTTCGCCATGAATGCGTCATCAACAACGACCACCTCGACTACGACTTGGTATTCATGCCACCATTTTGACACCATACTGGAAGCAAGACCGGTAACCTCATCTTGGTATTGGACATATCATTCTTGCCATTACATTGATAGCCATCATAGCCTTACTCCTTTGCGTTGCTTACCCATCGAGACTAGCCATTGAGTATTGCCGGCAACGAGACTTGTGCACATTAGTAATCATACTTCCCATAGCATACATACATCATTGTTGCATATCTTGGTATCATCTCTTGTGTCACAAAGTTGTCATCGCATACTCATTTGCTATCTTGGTCCGTCAAGCATTGCATGAGAAAAGAGATCAAACAGCAAAGAGCCAACCAAGCTTTTAAGCAAAGAGAAAAGATAAGCAAAGAGCTTTTAAGCAAGAACCATAGCATCTTACAACATTAAGATTGCCATACTCGATCATCTTGGATCATATCATAGCAACACCTTGCATAGAACATATTTGGGATATAAGTCGTTGCATTTTTGATAAGTAGGTTGTGCACAAGTTCTTGTATCCGCCTATTGTGCAATCATGCTAGCGTCTCTCTAGTGTTGTGCAACAAGAGCATTTTTGTGGATTCCACATTTTGCTTCACCCTTGGTTGCACAACCCACTTATCTTTTTGCGTGTGTGTTTCCATGTACCTTATATGCTTGGTCTACTTGTTACATTGCATCTTGCGAATCTTTTCCAACATTAATGAAGCTCACTTACAATTGCATCAAATTTTGTGCCACCATCCTAACCAAGCTCCACTAAAAGCTTTTACTTGTGTAGGTGTGAGAAACCGACAAGAAATCATACCAATTGTGCTATTTCCTTGTCCTACATTGGAGTGATCCTCGATAAACTTTCAACTTCGGTCAAGGTACATTTGGTACTCGTTCTTCTCTTTCTACCACTCACATTTGTCTTGAAATGATGGATAGTCCAAGTACTTCTACCAATCCACTCTTCATGGAGCAAGACGGCGACATGAACTCCTTCGTCACCAAGAGTCACCTCTTTGGTGCACAAAGTGCTTTGCATCAATAGCAACAAGCTATGAGTGAATGCATCGACAACCTTGCCACCTACTTGCGACTTTACAAGCAACATCCAAGGGACTATTTCGACCACAAGCTCAACGATCACAAGCAAGAGAATGACGCAAGGATGGACGATATTCGTGCTTTGTTTCTCAACCGCTTGTCTTCCACTTCAAGAAGGAGCCGTTCAAGCCACCACTCCGACTTCACCCTCTCCGGCTCTAGTACACCGACATTGAACACTCTTCGTCGAGCTGCGCGCACCGACCGTCAAGCAAGCCTCAATCCCCTACGAGACACCGACTCTCAAGAGCGCCGACAACGTCAAACTCAAGAGGCCTTTGTGCTAGCACGAGAACGACAACGCCAACGCCAACATGAAGCGGAAGAGCGAGCGCGTCTACACCAAAATGCTCAAGATGCCGAGGCACAACGTCAAGAACAACAACTCTGTGACGCTCAAGCACTTTCGGCGCAACAAGCTCTACGCGATTCGAGTCGAGCCGTTGCCGACCGAAGCCGACAAGCCTGTGAACAAGAGGAAGCACTTCGCGAAGAAATTCAAGAACGAAGATTTCAAGCTCGCATGCATCGTCAAGTTCCTCCTCGTGCTCGACAAGTTCCTCTACAAGCTCGCCAAGAACAACCAGTCAATCAAGACAATGAAGACAATGGAGATCCTCCACGACAAGAACAACATGGCGATAGCAACCCTCCGCGCCAAGAGCACCACGAGTTTCACAATCATCAACAACATGGGCGTCATCATCCTCGACCCCAACACAATGAAGAGCAACGTTATGGCAAACTCAAGTTCACCATACCCAAGTTCAATGGAAGCAACGATCCTGAAGAGTACCTTTCATGGGCATTGATGGTTGACAAGATCTTCCGTTTGCACAATTTTGAAGAAGAGAAGAAGATCGCGATGGCATCCCTTGACTTCCAAGATTATGTCCTCATTTGGTGGGAACAAATCATAGAGCGCCAAGAGGAAAGAGGTGAACCACCCATCACTACTTGGGCCCAAATGAAGGATGTCATGAGAGCATGCTTCGTACCTACCTACTACAACCGCGACCTCTTCAAGAAACTCCAACAACTCAAGCAAGGAACAAAGAGCATTGAAGAATACTACAAGGAGATGGAGATTGTAATGATAAGAGCCAATGTCACGGAAGATGATGAGCAAACAATAGCGTGCTTCTTGAACGGACTCAATCACCCTATCAAGAAGATCGCCGACTTCCAACCATACTCAAATCTCATCGAGCTAGTGCACCAAGCTACCAAAGCGGAAAGCCAAGTGCAAGATGATTTCAAGTATGCCAAGTTCTCATCCAAGTCCTACGGCTTCTCCAATAACCAAGCTTCAATGACTCCAACACCGACTACAAGACCTTCTACTTCCAACATCGACAAGTCGACTTCCAAGAAAGCGTCGTCACCTACAAGCCATCCTCCTACGAGCAACTTCAAGCCAAGGGCTTCATCATCATCAACTCCAACCGACGAGACCGTCAAGACGAGTTCCTTCAAGTGTTTCACTTGCGGAGGCCGAGGCCACAAGTCCTACGAGTGCACCAACAAGGGAACCATGGACTTGAACGACGATGGCACTTATGAATCCATGAGTGAAGGCGAAATGGAAGCCCTCGAGCAAGTCGCCATGCACCGCCAAGTGAACAATGAAGAAGAACTAGTCTTTTGTGATGAAGACTCAAGTCCCGCACTTGTTGTCTCCACAGTCTTGACTCTCCAACATCACCAAGAAGAATACCAACGATGCTACATATTCCACACCAAGGCCGGCATCAATGGACGATCCGTCAAGGTCATCATCGATGGAGGGAGTTGTCATAATCTCGCAAGTGAAGAACTTTGCTCCAAGCTCCAATTGCCCAAGACGAAGCATCCACATCCATACAAAGTGCAATGGCTTAGTGACTCCGGCACTATCCAAGTCGAGCACCGAGTACAAGTCTCCTTGAAGATCGGCGCCTACGAAGACACCTTGGAGTGCGACATTGTTTCAATGACCGTTTGTCATCTTCTCCTTGGACGGCCATGGCAATTCGATAGAGGAGTCTTACACAACGGACGAACGAACCACTACATCTTCAAGATGAAGGGCAATGAGTACGTCCTCCGCCCAATGTCGCCAAGTCAAGTGATCACCGACAAGCAAGCCACCCATCGTGGAGATCATAGTGAGAGAGCGAGCCACCAAAAAGAGAGTGAGCACCACAAGCCAAAATTGAGTGCCTCCACGATGAGTGAAAACAAAAATCTAGTTCTATTTGCCACCAAACGTGAGATGAGAGAAGTGTGTGAGCACCCATCGAGTGTCCTACACTACGTCCTCGTGTGCAAGGACAATTCACCACAAACTAACACTTCTCACACCCTTCCTCTAGTGTTGTCTTCTCTTTTGCTGGAATTTCAAGATGTTTTTCCTGATGAGCTACCTCCGGGTTGTAACGCCCCGAGACCGATGTGCCAGGTGTCGTGCAGTTATTCGATGTTGTTGCCTCGTCATTTCTTGCGTGTCATGCATTGCATATCATGTCATCATGTGCATTTCATTTGCATACATGTTCATCTCATGCATCTGAGCATTTTTCCCGTTGTCCGTTTTGCAATCCGGCGCTCCGTTCTCCTCCGGTGGTCGTTTCTACCTTTCTTTCATGTGTGGGGTTTAAACATATCAAGATTGGACCGAGACTTTCCAACGCGGCCTTGGTTTACTACCGGTAGACCACCTATCAAGTTTCGTATCATTTGGACTTCGTTTGATACTCCAACGGTTAACTGAGGGACCGAAAAGGCCTCGTGTGTGTTGCAGCCCAACACCCCTCCAATTTGGCACAAAACCTACCTAAACCTCTTCCATCATCTCGGTCGTCTGATCACGACCGCGTGGCCGCAAACCGCACCTCATTTGGACTCTCCTAGCTCCCTCTACCTATATATATGTGTTCCCCTCCGAAATATTCGCGGATGAAACCCTAAAACTCCTCCGCGCGCCGCCGGACATTTCGTACCGCTCCGCCGGACATGTCCGGCCACGCCCTCCACCTCACTCCGACGAATCACGTCGCGACACATCAGCATCGCCGCCCGCCCGAGCCAACCGCGGGGCGCCACTTCACCGCCGCCAGCACCCCACATCGCCGCCGCCGCCCGGGGCCCAGATCTGGCCCGCCCCGGGGCCGAACCTGGCCGCGTCGGGCCCGCCCTCCGCGCCGTCGCCTCACACCTCGCAGCCCTTGCTCCGCCGCCTCTGCACCTCCCGCCGGCCACCCGAACCTCGCCGGAGGTCGCGACCCCGCCGCCCCGTCGCCGGAACTCGTCAGATCCGCCGCCGCCGCCTCTCCGGCGTTGCCGCGGCCGCCACCCAGCACGCCGGCGCCCTGCTCCTCCCGCCGGCGACGAGCACGCCGCGCGACCCCGCGTCGCTCTGCCACCGGCGTAAGCCGCCCCGTCCACCGGCAGCGCCCGCGCCGGTCCCGCCTCCCTCGCCGCCGCTTCGCGTCACCCGCGCCCCAATCCGGCCGTCGGTCGCCGGATCCGGCCATCTGCACCACCTCGCTGGAGTTCCAACCTCGCCGGAGCTCCTCTCCGGTCAGATCCGGAGAAGATGGATCAGATCCACCCATCCCTCCAACCAAACGTCTCGTCTCAGATCTGCACCGCTCTGTCCCGGTTCCCTCCGTCCCGCGTTGACTTTCGCGGAGGTATAATTTCACTAAGTCTCGAAATTCACAGATCCAAGTGCTCATGTTCGTAGCTCCGTAACTTTGCATCCGTAGCTCCGATTCATGCATATAGCATATCAAAATGTTCATCTCAGAGAGTACATCTTTTAATTCCATTGCATCATTTTCATTTGAGTTCATATTGATGCCCGAAATGCTGTTAGTAGAGGGCTACTTGAGTTAATTGTCAGATCTGCTACTCCATTTAGCTTTTTGTCATTTTTGCCATGATTAATGTGTGCATGATATGCCCTGATGCTTTACATGTGTTTTGTTAAGGGTTTTGTCATCTTTCCAGAGGTGCAACCCATGTATTTTTTTGATGTGCGTGGTGACTAGTGCAAGCTTGCAAAGTGGTGCACTTGCTAATTCTGTTTTCAGGGACTTAGCAATTCCACTAAGTCCTTGAGCTGCTTGTCTCATGATGCCATATGTTCATGTTGTTTCCTAGTGATCCGTGCCTCTTTTGAGGATGATCAGTAAGGATGTTTTGTTAATATTGTAGTGCTCTATCCATCCATGTCTTTGTTTGCAATTATGGAGCACCCTAGCTTGAGTCAATCGAGCTCTGCTTTTGCTACTTTGTGAATCTGGGCAGATTGTCAACTTGTTTGCAATTTTGCCGATGATGTTGTAGTTGATCTGTGCATGCTATGTTATTGTTCTTGGCTTGTCTCGCTTGCATTTTATGCCTTCTTGAGGGATGTATGCTTGTCTTTCCATGACTTGAACCGTAGTGAGTGCATCGAGCTTGTAAACATGCCTACTTGATATCTGTTTTCAGCATGCTCCAGTTTTCACCAAGTTTGTGATCTGCTTATGTTTTTGCTATGTTCACATGCTTGCAATTGTATTTTCTGATCCCTTTTGGCTCAAGGTCACTAAGAGACTTTTGTTAAGCTCTTTGAGTAGCTCCATTCCATGCTTTACTTTGCCATGTTCAGGTCCTGTAGCATGTAGTTTTGTTGCTCCGAAGAGGGCTACCTGATCTGAAATTCCAGAGAAGTGTTAATTTCACTATGTCTGAGATCTGTTTGCCATTTGCATTTTTGCCATGCTTGTTTGAACCTGTTAATTGATGATTTGGCCGTAGCTCAGTGCTAGACTTTTGTTAAGAATCTTGAATGCATCCCTGCCATGTATTTTTTTGCCATGCTTGAGTGCTGTAGCATGTTCATCTCATTGCATTTAGATGGCCACTTCTGTAAATCGCAGACCGGTGTCATATTTTAATTGCTTGCCATTTCTAAACCGTAACTCCGATTCCGGCGTTCTTTATATAGTTTTCAAGCGATTTAATCTCATCTTTCCAGTGGCATGCTTGGATTTCCATGTTTAGGCCAGGTTCATGCATTCCTTGACAAATCATGCATATGCATCGCATAGCGCATCCCGCATATCATATCATGTTCATGTGTTGGTTGTTTACTATGTTGTGTGCTTCTTTTCCGGTGTTTGCTTCTTCGGGTTGGTTCCGTTAACGTCGCGTTTGTGAGGAACTATTCGACTATGTTCGTTTGTCTTCTTCATGGACTCGTTCTTCTTCCTTGGGGGATTTCAGGCAAGATGATCACACCCTCGAAATCACTTCTATCTTTGCTTGCTTAGTTGCTCGCTCTTTTGCTATGGCTATGCTGCGATACCTACCACTTGCTTATCATGCCTCCCATATTGTTGAACCAAGCCTCTAACCCACGTTGTCCTAGCAAACCATTGTTTGGCTATGTTACCGCTTTGCTCAGCCCCTCTTATAGCGTTGTTAGTTGCAGGTGAAGATCGAAGTTTGTTCCTTGTTGGAACATGGAGTTGTTGTTCCTTGTTGGAACATGTTTACTTGTTGGGATATCACATTATATCTTATTTAATTAATGCATCTATATACTTGGTAAAGGGTGGAAGGCTCGGCCCTATGCCTGGTGTTTTGTTCCACTCTTGCCGCCCTAGTTTCCGTCATATCGGTGTTATGTTCCCGGATTTTGCGTTCCTTACGCGGTTGGGTAATAATGGGAACCCCTTGACAGTTCGCCTTAAGTAAAGCTCTTCCAGCAATGCCCAACATTGGTTTTACCATTTGCCACCTAGCCTTTTCTTTTCCCTTGGGAGTCGCGCTCCTGAGGGTCATCATTATTTTACCCCCCCCCCCGGGCCAGTGCTCCTCTGAGTGTTGGTCCAACTGAGCGATGTCCGGGGCTACCAGGGGCAACTCTGGGCTGGCCTACCCGATGTCTGGCTCATTTGAGTGTGCCCTGAGAAAGAGATATGTGCAACTCCTATCGGGATTTGTCGGCACATTCGGGCGGTGTTGCTGGTTTAGTTTTACCCTTTCGAAATGTCTTGTTGTACCGGGATACCGAGTCTGATCGGAATATCTCGGGAGGAGGTCTATTCCTTCGTTGACCGTGAGAGCTTGTCATGGGCTAAGTTGGGACACCCCTGCAGGGATTTGAACTTTCGAATGCCGTGCTCGCGGTTATGGGCAGATGGGAATTTGTTAACGTCCGGTTGTAGAAAACCTAAAGTAGACCTTAATTAAAATGAATCAACCGAGTGTGTAACCGTGATGGTCTCTTTCTGGCGGGGTCCGGGAAGTGAACACGGTTGTTGGAGTTATGCTTGACGTAGGTTGTTATAGGATCACTTCTTGATCATACTTTTATCGACCGTGCTTTGCCTTCTCTTCTCGCTCTCATTTGCGTATGTTAGCCACCATATATGCTAGTCGCTTGCTGCAGCTCCACCTCATACCTTTACCTTACCCATAAGCTTAAATAGTCTTGATCGCGAGGGTGCGAGATTGCTGAGTCCCCGTGGCTCACAGATACTTCCAAAACCAGCTTGCAAGTGCCGATGAGTTCTTGCAGGTGACGCAACCAAGCTCAAGGAGGAGCTCTATGAAGATCTTGTCCTTTATGTTGTTTCCTTTCCCGATGATCAGTAGTGGTGCCCAGTTGGGGTTGATTGGGACCGTGTCGCATGTTGGGTTATCTTTTATTTTGGCGTCGTAGTCGGGCCATGAGTGTTTGGATGATGTAATGTTATTAATGTACTTGATTGACGTGGCGAGTGTAAGCCAACTATGTTATCTCCCCTTTCATTATTATATTACATGGTATGTTGTGAAGATTGCCTAACTTGCGACATATGCCTTCAATGCGATTATGCCTCTAAGTCGTGCCTCGACACGTGGGAGATATAGTCGCATCGAGGGTGTTACAAGTTGGTAATCAGAGCCTTCCCCGACCTTAGGAGCCCCATTGCTTGATCGTTATTAGCGGCCGAGTTGTGTCTAGAAAAAAATGTTTTGACTCATTTAGGAATTATATATCGGAGAGTTTAGGAATTCTTTTTACTTCCTAGTCTCCTCATCGCTCTGGTAAGTCATCCTGACGTAGAGTTTTGACTCTTCTCTTCTCAAATTTCACTAAAACAATTTTAGGATCACGCGGGTATCTTGGAATCGTTCCGATGGTTTTATGATGAGAACATTGTCTTGGTGCCTCCTGTCAGGGGTTTAGTGGAAGTGTCCCGGGGAGTTGAGCTCTGAGGTCTTGCCATCATAATTTTATCATTGGAGTTCTGGAATACCTGAGTTTAGTACGCCGACATCGAAAATCTCTTTTATGCAGTTCGTTGGTGAGATAACCTCGACGCCACCCAGTACTGGGGCGGGAGTTCGGGAGTATCGCCATAACTTGTATAACGGATGCTTTTCGAAGGTTGAGGTAGATGATTTCCGAAGGTTTCTTGGTTATGTGTTGAAGGATGGATACAGCTGGATGTAGGATTTGCTAGTTTGGGTGAGATATTATGCTTCCCCTGTATCCCCAACACATGATTGCATAAACGGAAAGTTTCGGGAGTTTCATAGGTGGGAATTCAAGTAGCTCTTAGGATATCTTTCCGACAGATGTATGATATGAAATTGGGGTTCGACGTCTAGTGGTCCGCCTATTCATGGTCAGTTTTACAGTGGTCTCGTTGTGTCTTAAAGAGTCCTTGGCTATGCCGACTCGGGGACGCTTCGTATGTCATGTGCACTGCCTTGTACATGATGGTGCTGTACGATCGAGCCCGTGTAGGCCCCACCACGAAAACTTCGGACGAAATCTCTATCATATGTTTGTTCCGGCTTATTTTGCAAGCCAATCCTTTGTTTTGTTTTGAGTTGTGGTATTCGAGTTGCTTCGAAGTCAAATATTGATTCCATACCTTCCCCAAATGGTGTTCTCATGTGAATACTAGTCCTTCTTGTTCATCAAGATTGTTTTTGTCAATTCTTTTCAACCGGTGTGTTTCTCTTCAAGCGGATCCGATCATTTCAACAACCGCAAGATCAAGTATTAGTTCGTCTCAATGGTGTTTGTTTCATCCGTCTCCAAGCTGCCTTTGTTTTTTCCCGCCCACCCACCCTTTTTCTGCGAGGACCCAGATTTCTTCATCGGGTATCCATTCAATTCATGTGAAGTCACTCCATTCTTTTTCGTCAATATTCTTACCCGGTGGTTCTCAAGGAGATGTTCTACTAGTTCGTCATTCTTCATTCTTTTCTTCTCCGGTGGAACCAATTCAAGCTTTTGGTGTTGATCATATCCTTTTTCCTCGTTTTAAATGCCTTTTCGTGCCGGTGCACCTCTTAAAACTTCCCCGCTTGCTATTCTATTGTCCCGGAGTGCTCAAGATATCTCGAAGATTCGTGTTTGCCACTCTGCATTCGTGTATGCTCTTTCGAGATTGTTATCTCATTCTAGCCATTTAATTCAACCGGTGCATTCTCTCTTTTAAATCATTTCAACGGTGCTTCTCTTGAGTGGGCCCTAACCCACAGGTCTTTTCCCAGGATCTTACCTGACTCTTCTATTTTCCCTGGAGCTACCATCAAATTCTTTTCGAAATTTGACGTAAGAATGCATTGTCATCAGTCAAATGTCTTTCTCCAAGATCTTTCATTTATTTTCATCGTTGGTTCAACCTTTCCATTTTTCATTCCGGAGTATCTCAACAATTCATGGTGATTGTTTCTCTTCATCATTCTCGGATTTTGAAGACCGAAGAAGAGTTTTCCCTCCATATTTTATCCGTTCTCTCAGAGATTCGTGATTCTAGCTTAATGACATCCACTGAAAATTGTTTTCGATGTGAGAATTCTTTTCAACCATCCGGAGTAATTCAGGAGTCTTTTCAGCTTGTGCCTCCGAAGGCCATCATTTCGGAAGGTTTATTCATTCTCAGCATTCAGTTATCATTCTCCAATCTTGACGGTACATCGGTCAAGTGAAATCTAATCAGTTCGTGATCTCTTCGTTCTCATGTATCTAAATCCTAGCAAGTATTTTCGTTCATTTGCTAATTCCTCCCGGTGTTTCTTTATCTTCTCTTTGTTCATTTTTTTAATTCTTACGGTGGTTCGTTCAAGATTTCTCTTCCTTATCAATTCAGTCGTTGTTTCAATACTACCGGTGGATCGTTGAAGACCTTCTCAAGTTGAGCTATATCTATCTTCATCCTTGCTACGAGAATAAGTAGTATGCCAAATCCGTGGATTGTCATCAATTTAAATTGGTGAAGGATAAGCATAACATAATTCTTGTTCTTGTTCATCCAAATTATTAATTCCTTATTCCGAAGGTTCATTGAAAAAATTCTTGGTTTCTTTGTTTCATCTTCTATTTTTCCCGGAGTTCCAACCTTTTTCAATTACTTCATCACGGAGATCCATCTAAATCATTACAAGGTTTCACTTTGTGTTTTCAACTTCTTTTTCTTTTCGTTTGATACTCCTTCTCGAAGTGTTCATCGAGATTCTTTTCTAAGGAGCTCAAGCATTCTTCATCTTGCAATCCAGAGTTCAATTCTTTCTACCGTATCATTTGAGGTGGTATTATGTCATTCTTGATGATTTCCCTATGTGGTTCATGATTCACATGTTGTCAGGATTGAGATATCTTATATCCATCAAGCTCGTCATGGGAGTTATCTTGGGTTATATTTCACCTAAAGCCTTCCCTAAGGATTGTTGCTATCTATGGTGCAAATAAATGATCCAAGCTCTTCTTTATCCTCCCGGTGAAATACTTTCTCGTCTCCTTGTTCAAATAAATACAATTCTTTCCCGTGAGTGGCAGATTGTCACCTCATAATTTTGAGATGTATTTCATAAGACCATATCAAGATTATTCTTTTTCGTTGTTGGTTTTCAACAACTCCATTCTAGCATTTGTTGTAACCGTGCTCTCTCAACATCTTGTTTCCCTTCATTCCGGAGTCATTGTGATGTTTCTCTTTTCAACCCATCATCTCGTTTGTCAAAGATCATGTTCTTTTCGTGCTTATCCATTTAACCGGAGTGTCGTGTCCTCTGCTCAAGTTCTTTTCATCTTATCTAGTCTTGTATCACTTTTCAACCGGAGTGCTGTTCGAATTTGGTCTTCCTTGATCCCCTTCCTTAACCGGCGTGTTTTCAATATATATCTTCCCTTCAACCTCAAGGTTTTTCGCAAATGTTCTTTGTCCCTCTTTTCTAACGGAGTGTTTTCGACCTTGTTCACCTTCGTTATATTCTTTCCTCGAATTTGTGTAACCTTTCAAGGTTCTTTGGTTTCACTCGTTTGTCAAAGAAGCAACTTAGTCTTACCTCTTCTCTTTCTCTTCCGTTGTCCCTCCGGTGCCATTCTAGATCTCAGGACGAGATCCTCTCGTAGTGGTGGAGTGTTGTAACACCCCGAGACCGATGTGCTAGGTGTCGTGCAGTTATTCGCTGTTGTTGCCTTGTCATTGCTTGCGTGTCATGCATTGCATATCATGTCATCATGTGCATTTCATTTGCATACATGTTCGTCTCATGCATCTGAGCATTTTTCCTGTTGTCCGTTTTGCAATCCGGCGCTCCGTTCTCCTCCGGTGGTCGTTTCTACCTTTCTTTCATGTGTGGGATTTAAACATTTCCGTATTGGACCGAGACTTTCCAAGCGGCCTTGGTTTACTACCGGTAGACCGCCTGTCAAGTTTCGTATCATTTGGACTTCGTTTGATACTCCAACGGTTAACTAAGGGACCGAAAAGGCCTCGTGTGTGTTGCAGCCCAACACCCCTCCAATTTGGCCCAAAACCCACCTAAACCTCTTCCATCATCTTGGTCGTCTGATCACGATCGCGTGGCCTCAAACCGCACCTCATTTGGACTCTCCTAGCTCCCTCTACCTATATATATGTGTTCCCCTCCGAAATATTCGCGGATGAAACCCTAAAACTCCTCCGCGCGCTGCCGGACATGTCCGGCCACGCCCTCCACCTCACTCCGACGAATCACGTGGCGACACATCAGCATCACCGCCCGCCCGAGCCAACCGCGGGGTGCCACGTCACCGCCGCCAGCACCCCACATCGCCGCCGCCGCCCGGGCCCCAGATCCGGCACGCCCCGGGGCCGAACCGGGCCGCGTCAGGCCCGCCCTCCGTGCCGTCGCCTCGCACCTCGCCGCCCTTGCTCCGCCGCCTCTGCGCCTCCCGCCGGCCACCCGAACCTTGCCGGAGGCCGTGACCCCGCCGCCCCGTTGCCGAAACTCGTCAGATCCGCCGCCGCCGCCTCTCCGACGTTGCCGCGGCCGCCACACAGCACGCCGGCGCCCTGCTCCTCACGCCGGCGACGAGCACACCGCGCGACCACGCGTCGCTCTGCCACCGGCATAAGCCGCCCCGTCGACCGGCTGCGCCCGCGCCGGTCCCGCCTCCCTCGTCGCCGCTTCGCGTCACCCGCGCCCCAATCCGGCCGCCGGTCGTCGGATCCGGCCATCTGCACCACCTCGCCGGAGTTCCAACCTCGCCGGAGCTCCTCTCCGGTCAGATCCAGAGAAGATGGATCAGATCCACCCATCCCTCCGACCAAACGTCCCGTCTCAGATCTGCACCGCTCCGTCCCAGTTCCCTCCGTCCCGCGTTGACTTTCACGGAGGTATAATTTCACTAAGTCCCGAAATTCACAGATCCAAGTGCTCATGTTCGTAGCTCCGTAACTTTGCATCCGTAGCTCCGATTCATGCATATAGCATATCAAAATGTTCATCTCAGAGAGTACATCTTTTCGTTCCATTGCATCATTTTCGTTTGAGTTCATGTTTATGCCCGAAATGCTGTTAGTAGAGGGATACTTGAGTTAATTGTCAGATCTGCTGCTCCATTTAGCTTTTTGTCATTTTTGCCATGATTAATGTGTGCATGATATGCCCTGATGCTCTACATGTGTTTTGTTAAGGGTTTTGTCATCTTTCCAGAGGTGCAACCCATGTATTTTTTTGATGTGCGTGGTGACTAGTGCAAGCTTGCAAAGTGGTGCACTTGCTAATTCTGTTTTCAGGGACTTAGCAATTCCACTAAGTCCTTGAGCTGCTTATCTCATGATGCCATATGTTCATGTTGTTTCCTAGTGATCCGTGCCTCTTTCGAGGATGATCAGTAAGGATGTTTTGTTAATATTGTAGTTCTCTATCCATCCATGTCTTTGTTTGCAATTGTGGAGCACACTAGCTTGAGTCAATCGAGCTCTGCTTTTGCTACTTTGTGAATCTGGGCAAATTGTCAACTTGTTTGCAATTTTGCCGATGATGTTGTAGTTGATCCGTGCATGCTATGTTACTGTTCTCGGCATGTCTCGCTTGCATTTTATGCCTTCTTGAGGGATGTATGCTTGTCTTGCCATGACTTGCACCGTAGTGAGTGCATCGAGCTCGTAAACATGCCTACTTCATATCTGTTTTCAGCATGCTCCAGTTTTCACTAAGTCTGTGATCTGCTTATGTTTTTGCTATGTTCACATGCTTGCAATTGTATTTTATGATCCCTTTTGGCTCAAGGTCACTAAGAGACTCTTGTTAAGCTCTTTGAGTAGCTCCATTCCATGCTTTACTTTGCCATGTTCAGGTCCTGTAGCATGTAGTTTTGTTGCTCCGAAGAGGCTACCTGATCTGAAATTCTGAGATCTGTTTGCCATTTGCATTTTTGCCATGCTTGTTTGAACCTGTTAATGGATGATTTGGCCGTAGCTCAGTGCTAGACTTTTGTTAAGAATCTTGAATGCATCCCTTCCATGTATTTTGTTGCCATGCTTGAGTGCTGTAGCATGTTCATCTCATTGCATTTAGATGGCCACTTGCTGTAAATCGCAGACCGGTGTCATATTTGAATTGCTTGCCATTTCCAAACCGTAACTCCGATTCCGGCGTTCTTGATATCGTTTTCAAGCGATTTAATCTCATCTTTCTAGTGGCATGCTTGGATTTCCAAGTTGAGGCCGGGTTCATGCATTCCTTGACAAATCATGCATATGCATCGCATACCGCATCCTGCATATCATATCATGTTCATGTGTTGGTTGTTTACTATGTTGTGTGCTTCTTTTCCGGTGTTTGCTTCTTCGGGTTGGTTCCGTTAACGTGCATTTGTGAGGAACCATTCGACTATGTTCATTTGTCTTCTTCATGGACTTGTTCTTCTTCCTTGCGGGATTTCAGGCAAGATGATCACACCCTCGAAATCACTTCTATCTTTGCTTGCTTAGTTGCTCGCTCTTTTGCTATGGCTATGCTGCGATACCTACCACTTGCTTATCATGCCTCCCATATTGTTGAACCAAGCCTCTAACCCACGTTGTCCTAGCAAACCATTGTTTGGCTATGTTACCGCTTTGCTCAGCCCCTCTTATAGCGTTGTTAGTTGCAGGTGAAGATCGAAGTTTGTTCCTTGTTAGAACATGGAGTTGTTGTTCCTTGTTGGAACATGTTTAATTGTTGGGATATCACATTATATCTTATTTAATTAATGCATCTATATACTTGGTAAAGGGTGGAAGGCTCGGCCCTATGCCTGGTGTTTTGTTCCACTCTTGCCGCCCTAGTTTCCATCATATCGGTGTTATGTTCCTGGATTTTGCGTTCCTCACGCGGTTGGTAATAATGGGAACCCCTTGACAGTTCGCCTTAAGTAAAGCTCTTCCAGCAATGCCCAACATTGGTTTTACCATTTGCCACCTAGCCTTTTCTTTTCCCTTGGGAGTCGCGCTCCTAAGGGTCATCATTATTTTACCCCCCCCCCCGGGCCAGTGCTCCTCTGAGTGTTGGTCCAACTAAGCGATGTCCGGGGCTACCAGGGGCAACTCTAGGCTGGCCTACCCGATGTCTGGCTCACCTGAGTGTGCCCTGAGAAAGAGATATGTGCAACTCCTATCGGGATTTGTCGGCACATTCGGGCGGTGTTGCTGGTTTAGTTTTACCCTTTCGAAATGTCTTGTTGTACCGGGATACCGAGTCTGATCGGAATGTCTCGGGAGGAGGTCTATTCCTTCGTTGACCGTGAGAGCTTGTCATGGGCTAAGTTGGGACACCCCTGCAGGGATTTGAACTTTCGAAAGCCGTGCCCGCGGTTATGGGCAGATGGGAATTTGTTAACGTCCGGTTGTAGAAAACCTAAAGTAGACCTTAATTAAAATGAATCAACCGAGTGTGTAACCATGATGGTCTCTTTCCGGCGGGGTCCGGGAAGTGAACATGGTTGTTGGAGTTATGCTTGACGTAGATTGTTATAGGATCACTTCTTGATCATACTTTTATCGACCGTGCTTTGCCTTCTCTTCTCGCTCTCATTTGCGTATGTTAGCCACCATATATGCTAGTCGCTTGCTGCAGCTCCACCTCATACCTTTACCTTACCCATAAGCTTAAATAGTCTTGATCGCGAGGGTGCGAGATTGCTGAGTCCCCATGGCTCACAGATACTTCCCAAACCAGCTTGCAGGTGCCGATGTGTTCTTGCAGATGACGCAACCAAGCTCAAGGAGGAGCTCTATGAAGATCTTGTCCTTTGTGTTGTTTCCTTTCCCGATGATCAGTTGTGGTGCCCAGTTGGGGTTGATTGGGACCATGTCGCATGTTGGGTTATCTTTTATTTTGGCGCCGTAGTCGGGCCATGAGTGTTTGGATGATGTAATGTTATTAATGTACTTGATTGACGTGGCGAGTGTAAGCCAACTATGTTATCTCCCCTTTCATTATTATATTACATGGGATGTTGTGAAGATTGCCTAACTTGTGACATATGCCTTCAATGCGATTATGCCTCTAAGTCGTGCCTCGACACGTGGGAGATATAGTCGCATCGAGGGTGTTACACGGGTCTACCTCCTCTACGAGGCATTAAGCACCGAATGGACCTCATCCCCAGAGCACCTCTTCCGAACAAAGCTCCATACCATGTCAACCCTGACGAAACAAAAGAAATACAAAGGCAAGTAAAGCATCTCATAGACCATGGACATGTGCCTGAAAGTTTGAGCCCTTGTGCCGTTCTGGTCATTCTTGTGCCAAAACATGATGGTAGTTTTCGCATGTGCTTTGATTGTAGACCTATCAATGCTATCACCGTTCGCTATAGGTATCCCATTCCACGCCTAGATGATATGCTTGATGAGCTTAGCGGTGCCACTATATTTTCCAAAATTGATCTTAAGAGTGGTTACTATCAAATCCGCATACAAGAGGGTGATGAATGGAAAACCGCATTCAAAACCAAGTTTGGTTTATATGATTGGTTAGTCATCCCTATGGGTCTTTCGGAAGCACCGGGCACTTTTATGCGCCTCATGAATCATGTCTTTTGCCCATACATTGGTATATTTGTCGTGGTCTACTTTGATGACATTCTTGTGTTTAGCAAATCTATCAAAGAGCATGTGACCCATGTCCACACCATTTTGCAAACTCTTAGAAAAGAGCGCCTCTATGCTAATACGGAGAAATGCCTTTTTGGTGATGATAAGCTCGTTTTCTTGGGTTTTGTTGTTTCTTCTAAGGGTGTTCATGTTGATGAGTCCAATATTAATGCTATTAACACTTGGCCGCAATCAACCAACTTGCATCAAGTGTGTAGTTTTGTTGGCCTTGCGGGTTTCTATCATCGCTTTGTGAAGGATTTTAGCACCATTGCTTTGCATTTGCATGCTTTGAGCAAGAAGAATGCGCCTTTTGTTTGGGGACCATCCCATGATACCGCATTAAATGTGCTTAAGAATTTGCCTACTCATGCTCCCGTGCTTGCGTTACCCAACTTCGACAAGCCTTTTGAAATTCATTGCGATGCTAGTGGTAATGGCATAGGAGGTGTGTTAACGCAAGAGAAGCGCCCCATAGCTTACTTTAGTGAGAAACTTTCCGGAGCGCAACTCAATTACCCCATCTATGACAAAGAGCTATATGCTTTAGTCCGCGTTTTGCATGAATGGGAACATTACCTTCGTCCCCATGAGTTTATCATTCGTACCGATCATGAGACTCTCAAGTATCTTAAGGGACAAACAAAGTTGAACAAGCGTCAATCTAAATGGAGTGAATTTATTGAGTCTTTTCCCTATGTCATCAAGTACATCAAGGGTACAGAAAACATCATAGCGGATGCTATTTCCCGCATATGCATGCTTGTCACGCAACTTGAGTTAGATGTCATTGGCTTCGAGCATATCAAAGACATGTATGAGCATGATGCAACTTTTGCTACTCCTTATGCCAAGTGTTTGTCGAATACATCTTGGGAACGCTATTACATCAAAGACAGCTATCTTATGAGAGCTAACAAACTTTACATCCCCGAGTCGTCTCTTCGTTTGTTGCTTTTGCAGGAATCGCATGGAGGAGGCTTAATGGGACACTTCGGACGCGACAAGACGTTCGCCACACTCTCGAAGAGCTACTTTTGGCAAAGATGTTTCAGGACATCAATCGTTTCACCAACCGGTGTTTTACATGTCGCAAAGCTAAGTCCAAAGCTCAATCTCGTGGTCTCTATATGCCTTTACCAATCCCATACCAACCATGGGAAGACATTAGCATGGACTTTGTACTTGGTTTGCCTAGAACTCGAAATGGGAAAGATTCCATATTTGTCGTTGTGGACCGTTTCTCAAAAATGGCACATTTTATTCCTTGCCACAAGATAGACGATGCTTCACATGTTGCTAATCTCTTTTGTAGGGAAATTTTGCGTCTCCATGGTGTGCCAAAGATCATCGTCTCGGACCGTGAGTCAAGTTCCTTAGCTACTTTTGGAAGACCCTATGCGCCAAGCTCGGAATCAAGCTACTCTTCTCCACGGCGTACCTTCCTCAAACCGACGGCCAAACGGAGGTGACAAACCGCACACTCTCCGCTCTACTTCGAGTACTCATCAAGAAGAACATCAAGGAGCGGGAGGAGTGTCTACCCGTCGCCGAGTTCGCCTACAACCGAGCAAGACACTCAACAACCGGCAAGTCCCCTTTCGAGGTCGTCTACGGATTCAACCCTTTGTCACCATTGGATATCTACCTCTACCACTCCAAGAGCGAATCAATTTGGACGCAAGTGCACGAGCAACCCATCTCAAGAAGGTGCATGATGATACAAGAAACACCATCGAGTGCCAAGTAAAACGCCTTGCGACCATGCTCAACGTCAACAAGCACCCTATGATATTCAACATTGGAGACCTCGTGTGGCTACAACTTCGCAAGGACCGCTTTCCCCGAGAACGCAAGTCCAAACTTTGACCACGCGCAGATGGACCATTCAAGGTTCTTGCACGCTACAACAACAACGCTTACAAGATCTACATTCCTCGTGACAAGTACTCCGTGAGCGACATCTTCAACATCAAAGATCTCTCGCCCTACCATGGTGATGAGGATTTTGATCTGAGGATGGATCTTCCCCAAGGGAGGGGAGATGATGCGGAGCATCCCGAGATCATCCCCATGGACGCACGCACACCTCCAACAGCACCACTTGGACCAATGACATGAGCCCGAGCCAATGCTATCAAAGATAAGTGAACTCACTCCTCTCCGAACATCCACTTTCTATGCATGAGACATGACTACTACCTAAGTCCGAGATGTTGTGCATGATAAGGTACCAAGAGGGTCCTCCTGAAGATGCGCATGAAGACGGACAAGTCCCCAAGTCCACGGATGAGGAGAACCAACGGAAGGAGCCAAGAGAATCTCCCAGGCCCCGGACATCTGACCAAGGCCCCGGACATCCGGCCCCTGGAGCGCCTTCCTCAATAGGTGCTCAACCACCAAGTGCCTACAGGCCCCGGACATCTGGCCTCGCAAGGCCGGACATCCCCCCTGCCCGGAAATCCGGACCCCCCCCCCCCCCGAACCCAAGAGCAACGTGGCCAGCTTGACCAGCCCAGACATCCGGCCCTCCGCGAACGCTCGGACATCCGGCCCGATGCCCGGACGTCCGGCCTCCCTGTCTGCGCACAGTAAAGGGCCGAGGCCCGTGTACCCCTTCTACCCCCTAGACTATATATATACTCCATCCCGTACAACTTTCTAGGGTTAGCAAATGTTTATCTCATATTTGTGGTAGAGCTTTGCTCATCCACTTGGTTACCTACTCCTCGGAGATTCGAGCCTCCACCGGAGATGATCCCCCAAGCAGATTCAAGACCCCTCTTTATGGAAGAACATCAAGACCTCCTCAAGGAGAAGAACCGGTTACCCTTTTGTATCGTCCCTTGTTGTCCGAGGACCGTGCATCGTTCTATGTATCCGAGGATCTAGCAAATGTGTGACTTGTTCTTGTTAGTTTGAGTGTTCCTCTTGTGTTTCCCCTTGTGATTTCCCCCGTTTCCCTCTTTGTGTTCCTCGTGTTCTTCGCGGGATCTGCTCCTTTCGTCAAAGATCGGGCGATTAGGGTTCTACCCTACATCAGCCATAAATAATGTTGCCATGTTTATAAGGTCCAAACAAGAGCATATAATTATTTATCATAAGTAGAATAGTTCAGACTAGGCCCACTCAATTTTTCAAAAAAGTATGCAACAGGTGTGCCATCTTGTAACAACACACCTCCTAATCCAATTCCACTAGCATCATATTCAAGCTCAAAAGTCTTATTAAAATCAGGAAGTTGGAGTAAAGGAGCATGTGTCAACTTATCTTTCAATGTCGTGAAGACGAGGGTCTATTTCCTGCAAGCAACGAAGAACAAGCAAGAAATTGAAATTGCAATCTGGATATTGCGAATATAAGAGGAAAGCTTTATTAATGAAGGTAGGGTTCTGTGATGTTTTGGTCTGGTCGTTGGACACAAACGAAGTACGGGAAGTTGCAGCTATGGCGAACTTTTAATCTAAACAAAACCCAAAGTCTAAACGATGCCCTAAGGGCTGTATATATGGAGGAAGAGGGGGGGGGATTTCATGGCCCTTGGAGGAGGGGTCCGAAACCAACACTAACTCTTGTTTCCCCACACATACGGAATCTAAAAATAGCCTATACTTAAGTATTTCGAAAATACATGGGCCTGGCCCAATAATAAGGTGACGCAGGACCTAGAATAGCCTCTGGACGAAATTTATGAAGTGGCATCTTGTATATTTCGTCCAAGGCTTCATGCACTCCTTACGGTGGCCTCAAACTCCTGAAATCATCACTTGTAACTCCGTTTTGGATCCCCTTGCGCATGCAATCATCTCCATGCTTGGTCTTGCTCCAGTGTTCATCCCTCTTATCCATGCCAGGCCCTTCATTTGTTAGAAAAACAAATGTATCCAATTTAGGCAGCCTCATATTCTCATGAACATAAGAATCATTACCAAGAAACGAAAATACGTGATAATTTAATTGGCGTGCGCGAGCTCTAGTAATTTCTCCAGTACGTATAGAAGCAGGGGTTGTGGGTGTAACAATGGTATTGATGTCCTCATCATCCTCCCCTTCTTGAAATGAAGTCGTCCTCGACGAAAGCTCATCTTCCTCACTCAAATAAGGCTTCAAATCCGCAATGTTAAAAGTGGGACTAACCACAAAATCTGCAGGCAGCTCAAGTTTATATGCATTATCATTTATTTTCTCTAACGCCTTAAAAAGACCATCAACACTGATAGAGGCGAAGGTGTCCAGATGTTTCGATGAGATGGTGGCTATCGTTTCTGTGGGAGTCAACGTTGATGATCTGACTACGAACGTGCGAGACATCGCGCCTTAGCAATCGCTAAACCAACTTCCGAGGGTTATTGACCACACCGGAGCATGATCAACCTGACCACGAGGGGTTCTGTGACGTCTTGGTCTGGTCGTTGGACACAAACAAAGTACACGAAGTTGCAGCTATGGCGAACTTTTAATCTAAACAAAACCCAAAGGGCTGTATATATGGAGGAAGAGGGGGAAATTTTGTGGCCCTTGGAGCAGGGGTCCGAAACCAACCCTAACTCTTGTTTCCTCACACATACGGACTCTAAAAACAGCCTATGCTTAAGTATTTCGAAAATACACGGGCCTGGCCCTATAATAAGGTGATGCAGCACCTAAAATAGCCTCTGGACGAAATTTATGAAGTGGCATCTTGTATATTTCGTCCAAGGCTTCATGCACTCCTTATGGTGGCTTCAAAGTCCTAAAATCATCACTTGTAACTCCTTTCTTGATCCCTTTGCGCATGCCATCATCTCCATGCTTGAACTTGTTCCAAGTTTCATCTTTCTTGTCCAAGCTAAACCCTTCATTTGTAAGCAAAACAAATGTATCCAATTTAGGCAGCATCATATTCTCTTGAACATTAGAATCGTTACCAAGAAACGAAAGTACCTGATAATTCAATTTGCGTGCGCGCGCTCTAGTAATTGGTCCAGTATGTATAGCAGCAGGGGATGTGGCTGTAACAATGGTATTGATGTCCTCGTCAATCATGTGGCATTAGCTTTGATTTGCGCAAATTAGGAAATCTATCCTTACGCAAATGTAACCAAACAAGATCTCCAGGTGCAAACACAACATGTTTTCTACCCTTATCTCCAGCAAGTTTATATTTAGCATTCATATGCTCAATGTTTTCCTTAGTTAACTCATGCATTTTTAAAATCAATTCAGCACATTCTTTAGCATCAAAATTAACCTTCTCCGAAGATGGAAGAGGCAACAAATCAATAGGTGCACGAGGTAGGAAACCATACAGAATTTCAAAAGGGCACATCTTAGTAGTAGAATGCAATGAACGATTATAAGCAAATTCAATATGAGGCAAGCATTCTTCCCACATTTTCTTGTTATTCTTCAAAATAGCCCTAAGCATAGTAGACAATGTTCTATTGACTACTTCAGTTTGTCCATCAGTTTGGGGTGACAGGTAGTACTAAAAAGCAGTTTAGTCCCCAACTTAGCCCATAAACATCTCCAAAAGTGGCTAAGAAATTTAGTATCACGATCTGAAACAATAGTATTTGGCACACCATGCAAGCGAATAATTTCACGAAAGAACAAATCAGCAACATTAACAGCATCATCGCTTTTATGACATGGTATAAAGTGCGCCATTTTCGAGAACCTATCCACGACAACAAATATGCTATCCCTCCCCTTCTTTGTTCGAGGTAAACCTAAAACAAAGTCCATAGATATATCCTCCCAAGGAACACTAGGTACAAGCAAAGGCATATATAAACCATGAGGATTGAGTCGTGACTTAGCTTTTTGACATGTAGTACAGCGAGCAACAAAACGCTCAACATCCTGTCTCATCTTTGGCCAAAAGAAATGTGTAGCAAGTATATCCTCCGTCTTCTTGACGCCAAAGTGTCCCATTAATCCTCCTCCATGTGCCTCCTGCAACAACAAAAGATGAAAGGAGCTAGCTGGAATGCATAGCTTGTTAGCACGAAACACAAATCCATCGTTAAGAACAAACTGGTTCCAAGTTCTCCCTTCCTTACAATTCTTTAATACATCTTTAAATTCAGCATCATGCATATATTGATCTTTGATGGTCTCCAAACCAAATATTTTAAAGTCAAGTTGTGAAAGCATAGTATAACGACGAGACAAAGCATCGGCAATAACATTTTCTCTACCCTTCTTGTGTTTAATGACATAAGGGAAAGTCACAATGAATTCAACCCATTTAGCATGTCTACCATTCAGTTTTGCTTTACTTTTAATGTGTTTCAAAGATTCATGATCAGAATGTATAACAAATTCCTTCGGCCATAAATAATGTTGCCATGTTTCTAAGGTCCGAACAAGAGCATATAATTCTTTATCATAAGTAGAATAGTTCAGACTAGGCCCACTCAATTTTTCAGAAAAGTATGCAACATGTTTGCCATCTTGTAATAACACACCTCCTAATCCAGTTCCACTAGCATCACATTGAAGCTCAAAAGTCTTATTAAAATCAGGAAGTTGGAGTAAAGGAGCATGTGTCAACTTATCTTTCAATACCGTGAAGGCTTCTTCCTGTGCGGTACCCCAAACAAAAGGCACATCCTTCTTTGTAAGCTCGTTGAAAGGTGCAGCAATGGTGCTGAAATCTCTCACAAAACGCCTATAGAAACCAGCGAGGCCAAGGAAACTCCTCACTTGTGTGACCGTTTTGGGCTGCGGCCAACTCTAAATAGCTTCAATCTTGGCTTTATCAACATCAATTCCCTGTGGAGTAACAACATAGCCAAGAAAAGAAACTCGGTCGGTGCAAAAGGTGCACTTTCCAAGGTTACCAAACCAACGTGCATCACGTAGAGCAATAAAAACAACACGTAAATGTTCCAGATGTTCCTCCAAAGATTTACTATAAATCAGTATATCATCAAAATAGACTACCACAAATCGTCCAATAAAAGCACGTAAAACTTCGTTCATTAACCTCGTGAAAGTACTAGGTGCATTAGTTAACCCAAAAGGCATGACTAACTACTCATATAATCCAAACATAGTTTTTAATGTTGTTTTCCATTCATCTCCCAATTTCATACGAATCTGATGGTATCCACTATGCAAATCATCTTTGGAGAATATTGTAGAGCCACTCAATTCATCAAGCATGTCGTCTAGCCTAGGAATAGAATGACGATAATGAATAGTAATATTATTAATGCCTCTACAATCAACACACATACGCCATGTACCATCCTTTTTCGGCACTAAAATGATAGGAACAACACAAGGACTAAGGGATTCGCATATATAACCTTTGTGATGTAGGGTAGAACCCTAATCGCCCGATGTTTCACGAAAGCAGCGGATCCTGTGAAGAACACGAGGAACACAAAGAGGGAAACGAGGGAAAACAAGGGAAATCACAAGGGAAGACACAAGAGGAACACTCAAACTAACAAGAACAAGTCACACATGTGCTAGATCCTCAGATACATAGAACGATACACGGTCCACGGACAACTAGGGACGATACAAAAGGGTAACCAGTTCTTTTCCTTGAGGAGGTCTTGATGTCCGGGGCCTGGGAGATACTCTTGGCTCCTTCCATTGGTTCACCTCATCCGTCGACTTGGGGACTTGTCCGTCTTCATGCGCATCTTCGGGAGGACCCGCTTGGTACCTAATCATGCACAACATCTCGAACTTAGGTAGTAGCCATGTCTCATGCATATAAAGTGGAAGTTCGGAGAGGAGCGAGTTCACCTTATCTTCGATAGCTTTGGCTCAGGCTCGTGTCATTGGTCCAAGTGGTGTCATTGGAGGTGTAGGTGCGTCCATGGGGATGATCTTGGGATGCTCCGCATCATCTCCCCTCCGTTGGGGAAGATCCGTCCTCGGATCGAAATCCTCATCACCATGGTATGGCGAGAGATCTTTGATGTTGAAGATGTCGCTCACGGAGTACTTGTCACGAGGAATGTCGATCTTGTAAGCGTTGTTGTTGTTGTTGTAGCGTGCAAGCACCTTGAATGGTCCATCCGCGCATGGTCGAAGTTTGGACTTGCGTTCTTGGGGAAAGCGGTCCTTGCGAAGGTGTAGCCACACAAGGTCTCCAATGTTGAATATTATAGGGTGCTTGTTGACGTTGAGCTTGGTCGCAAGGCATTGTACTTGGTGCTCGATGGTGTTTCTTGTATCTTCATGCACCTTCTTGAGATGGGTTGCTCGTGCACTTGCGTCCAAATTGATTCGCTCTTGGAGTGGTAGAGGTAGAATATCCAATGGTGACAAAGGGTTGAATCCGTCGATGACCTCGAAAGGGGACTTGCTGGTTGTTGTGTGTCTTGCTCGGTTGTAGGCGAACTCGGCGATCGGTAAACACTACTCCCACTCCTTGATGTTCTTCTTGATGAGTACTCGAAGTGGAGCGGAGAGTGTGCGGTTTGTCACCTCCGTTTGGCCGTCGGTTTGAGGATGGTACGCCGTGGAGAAGAGTAGCTTGATTCCGAGCTTGGCGCATAGGGTCTTCCAAAAGTAGCTAAGGAACTTGACTCGCGGTCCGAGACGATGATCTTTGGCACACCATGGAGACGCAAAATTTCCCTACAAAAGAGATTAGCAACATGTGAAGCATCGTCTATCTTGTGGCAAGGAATAAAATGTGCCATTTTTGAGAAACGGTCCACAAGGACAAATATGGAATCTTTCCCATTTCAAGTTCTAGGCAAACCAAGTACAAAGTCCATGCTAATGTCTTCCCATGGTTGGTATGGGATTGGTAAAGGCATATAGAGACCATGAGATTGAGCTTTGGACTTAGCTTTGCGACATGTAAAACACCGGTTGGTGAAACGATTGATGTCCCGAAACATCTTTGGCCAAAAGTAGCTCTTCGGGAGCGTGGCGAACGTCTTGTCGCGTCCGAAGTGTCCCATTAAGCCTCCTCCATGAGATTCCTGCAAAAGCAACAAACGAAGAGAGGACTCGGGAATGCAAAGTTTGTTAGCTCTCATAAGATATCTGTCTTTAATGTAATAGCGTTCCCAAGATGTATTCGACAAACACTTGGCATAAGGAGTAGAAAAAGTTGCATCATGCTCATAAGAGTCTTTGATATGCTCAAAGCCGATGACATCTAACTCAAGTTGCGTGGCAAGCATGCATATGCGGGAAAGAGCATCCGCTACAATGTTTTCTTTACCCTTGATGTACTTGATTACATAGGGAAAAGACTCAATAAATTCACTCCATTTAGCATGACGCTTGTTCAACTTTGTTTGTCCCATAAGATACTTGAGAGTCTCATGATCAGTATGAATGATAAACTCATGGGGACGAAGGTAATGTTCCCATTCATGCAAAACGCGGACTAAAGCATATAGCTCTTTGTCATAGCTAGGGTAATTGAGTTGCGCTCCGGAAAGTTTCTCACTAAAGTAAGCTATGGGGCGCTTCTCTTGCGTTAACACACCTCATATGCCATTACCACTAGCATCGCAGTGAATTTCAAAAGGCTTGTCTAAGTTGGGTAAAGCAAGCACGGGAGGATGAGTAAGCAAATTCTTAAGCTCATTGAATGCGGTATCTTGGGATGGTCCCCAAACAAAAGGCACATTCTTCTTGCTCAAACCATGCGAAAGGCGAAGCAATGGTGCTAAAATCCTTCACAAAGCGATGATAGAAACCCGCAAGGCCAAGAAAACTACGCACTTGATGCAAGTTGGTTGGTTGCGGCCAAGTCTTAATAACATTGATCCTGGACTCATCAACATGAACACCCTTAGAAGAAACAACAAAACCCAAGAAAAACGAGATTATCAACACCAAAAAGGCATTTCTCCATATTAGCATAGAGGCGCTCTTTTCTAAGAGTTTGCAAAATGCTGCGGACATGGGTGACATGCTCTTTGATAGATTTGCTAAACACAAGGATGTCATCAAAGTAGACCGCAACAAATATACCAATGTAAGGGCGAAAGACATGATTCATGAGGCGCATAAAAGTGCCCGGTGCTTCCAAAAGACCAATTGGCATGACTAACCACTCATACAAACCAAACTTGGTTTTGAAGGCGGTTTTCCATTCATCACCCTCTTGTATGCGGATTTGATAGTAACCACTCTTAAGATCAATTTTGGAAAATATAGTGGCACCGCTAAGCTCATCAAGCATATAATCTAGGCGTGGAATGGGGTACCTATAGCGAACGGTGATAGCATTGATAGGTCTAAAACCGGAGCACATGCGAAAACTACCATCACGTTTTGGCACAAGAATGACCGGAACGGCACAAGGGCTCAAACTTTCACGCACATGTCCATGGTCTATGAGATGTTTTACTTGCCTTTGTATTTCTTTTGTTTCATCGTGGCTGACATAGTATGGAGCTTTCTTCAGAAGAGGTGCTCCAGGGATGAGGTCGATTCGGTGCTCAATGCCTCGTAGAGGAGGTAGACCCGGAGGTAGCTCATCGGGGAAAACATCTTGAAATTCCTGCAAAAGAGAAGACAACACTAGAGGAAGAGTGTGAGAAGTGTTAGTTTGTGATGCATTGTCCTTGCACATGAGGACGTAGTGTAGGACACTAGATGTGTTCTCACACACTTCTCTCATCTCACGTTTGGTGGCAAATAGAACTAGGTTTTGGTTTTCGCTCATCGTGGAGGCACTCGATTTTGGCTTGTGACGCTCACTCTCTTTTTGGTGGCTCGCTCTCTCACTATGATCTCCACGATGGGTGGCTTGCTTGTCGGCTATCACTTGACTTGGCGACATTGGGCGGAGGACGTACTCCTTGCCCTTCATCTTGAAGATGTAGTGGTTCGTTTGGCCGTTGTGTCCGACTCCTCTATCGAATTTCCATGGCCGTCCAAGGAGAAGATGACAAACGGTCATTGGAATGATGTCGCACTCCAAGGTGTCTTCGTAGGCGCCGATCTTGAAGGAGACATGTACTCAGTGCTCGACTTGGATAGTGCCGGAGTCACTAAGCCATTGCACTTTGTATGGATGTGGATGCTTCGTCTTGGGCAATTGGAGCTTTGAGCAAAGTTCTTGACTTGCGAGATTATGACAACTCCCTCCATCGATGATGACCTTGACGAATCGTCCATTGATGCCGGCCTTGGTGTGGAATATGTGGCATCGTTGGTCTTCTTCTTGGTGATGTTGGAGAGTCAATACTTTGGAGACAACAAGTGCGGGACTTGAGTCTTCATCACAAAAGTCTTGTTCTTCTTCATTGTTCACTTGGCGGTGCATGGCGACTTGCTCGAGGGCTTCCATTTCGCCTTCGCTCATGGAGTCATAAGTGCCATCGTCGTTGAAGACCATGGTTCGCTTGTTGGTACACTCATAGGACTTGTGGCCTCGGCCTCCGCAAGTGAAACACTTGAAGGAACTCGTCTTGACGGTCTCGTCGGTTGGAGTTGATGATGATGAAGCTCTCGACTTGAAGTTGCTCGTAGGAGGATGGCTTGTAGGTGACGAAGCTTTCTTGGAAGTCGACTTGTCGATGTTGGAAGTAGAAGGTCTTGTAGTCGGTATTGGAGTCGTTGAAGCTTGGTTATTGGAGAAGCCGTAGGACTTGGATGAGAACTTGGCATACTTGAAATCATCTTGCACTTGGCGTTCCGCTTTGGTAGCTTGGTGCACTAGCTCGATGAGATTTGAGTATGGTTGGAAGTCGGCGATCTTCTTGATAGGATGATTGAGTCCATTAAGAAATGTGCCATTGTTTGCTCATCATCTTCCATGACATTGGCTCTTATCGTTGCAATCTCCATCTCCTTGTAGTATTATTCAACGCTCTTTGTTCCTTGCTTGAGTTGTTGGAGTCTTGAAGAGGTCGCAGTTGTAGTAGGTAGGTACGAAGCATGCTCTCATGACATCCTTCATTTGTTCCCAAGTAGTGATGGGTGGTTCACGTCTTGCCTCTCGGCGCTCTATGATTTGTTCCCACCAAATGAGGACATAATATTTGAACTCAAGGGATGCCATCGTGATCTTCTTCTCTTCTTAAAAATTGTGCACACGGAAGATCTTGTCAACCTTCAATGCCCATGAAAGGTACTCTTCGAGATCATTGCTTCTGTTGAACTTGGGCATGGTGAACTTGAGTTTGCCATAACATTGCTCTTCATTGTGTTGGGGTCGTGGATGATGACGCACATGTTGTTGATGATTGTGCAACTCGTGGTGCTCTTGGCGTGGAGGGTTGTTATCATCATGTTGTTATCATCATGTTGTTCTTCATGCTCTTGATTGACTTGTTGTTCTTGGCGAGCTTGTGGAGGAGCTTGTCGAGCTCGAGGAGGAACTTGCCGATGCACGCGAGCTTAAAATATTCGTTCTTGAATTTCTTCGTGAAATGCTTCCCCTTGTTCACGGGCTTGTTGGCTTTGGTCGGCAACGGCTCGACTCGAATCGCGTAGAGCTTGTTGTGCCGCAAGTGCTTGAGCGTCACGGATTTGTTGTTCTTGACATTGTGCCTCGACATCTTGAGCATTTTGGTGTAGACGCGCTCACTCTTCCTCTTCATGTTGGCGTTGTCATTGCCGTTCTCGTGCTAGTGCAAAGGCCTCTTGAGTTTGACGTTGTCGGCGTTCTTGAGAGTCGGTGTCTCGTAGGGGATTGAGGCTTGCTTGACGGTTAGTGTGCGCGACTCGACGAGGATTGTTCAATCTCGGTGTACTAGAGTCGGAGAGGGTGAACTCGGAGTGGCGGCTTGAACGGCTCCTTCTTGAAGTGGAAGACGAGCGGTTGAGCAACAAAGCACGAATTTCATCCATCCTTGAGTCATTCTCTTGCTTGTGATAGTCGAGCTTGTGGTCGAAGTAGTCCCTTGTACATTGCTCAGAAAGTCGCAAGTCGGTGGCAAGGTTGTCGATGCATTGACTCATAGCTTGTTGCTCTTGATGCAAAGCACGTTGTGCACCAAAGAGGTGACTCTTGGTGACGAAGGAGTTCATGTCGTCGTCTTGCTCCATGAAGAGTGGGTTGGTAGAAGTACTTGGCCTATCCATCATTCCAAGACAAATGTGAGTGGTAGAAAGAGAAGAACGAGTACCAAATGTACCTTGACCGAAGTTGAAAGTGGATCGAGGATCACTCCAATGTAGGACAAGGAAATAACACAATTGGTACAAGTTCTTGTCGGTTTCACACACCTACACAAGTAAAAGCTTTTGGTGGAGCTTGGTTAGGATGGTTGCACAAAATTTGATGCAATTGTAACTGAGCTTCAATAATGTTGGAAAATATTCTTAAGATGCAATGTAACAAGTATACCAAGCATATAAGGTACACGGAAACACACGCGCAAAAAGATAAGTGGGGTTGTGCAACCAAGGGTGAGCCAAAATGTGGAATCCAAAAAAATGCTCTTGTTGCACAACACTAGAGAGACGCTAGCACGATTGCACAATAGGCGGATACAAGAACTTGTTCACAACCTACTTAGCAAAAATGCAACGACTTCTATCCCAAATATGTTGTATGCAAGGTGTTGCTATGATATGATCCAAGATGATCGAGTATGACAATCTTAATGTTGTAAGATGCTATGGTTCTTGCTTAAAAGCTCTTTGCTTATCTTTTCTCTTTGCTTAAAAGCTTGTATGTATGCTATGGGAAGTATGATCACTAATGTGCACAAGTCTCGTTGCCGGCAATACTCAATGGCTAGTCTCGATGGGTAAGCAACGCAAAGGAGTAAGGCTATGATGGCTATCAATGTAATGGCAAGAATGATATGTCGAATACCAAGATGTGGTTACCGGTCTTGCTTCCGACATGGTGTCAAAATGGTGGCATGAATACCAAAATGTAGTCGAGGTGGTCGTTGTTGATGACGTGTCCATGGCGAAGATGAGCGGCGGTGATGTCGATGTTGAACCGTACCTAAATAGACGAAACACAAAAGGATATGGTACCGCAACTCAAATTCTCAACCCTCGAAGTAGCAATTGTGTCAGAGAGTGAAACGGTCCAAAAATGGTTGGGTTATGTGGAAATGGTGCAGGTGTGTGGAAGTATATATGGTATATGGTGGGCACCGGAACAAAATTTGGTGGAAATTGGGGCTGTGGATGGATATGTTGCTGCCAGGGGCCGGATGTCCGGGTGGAAGGCCGGATGTTCAGATGGGGCCGGATGTACGGGCTCTGGATCCGGGCACAAACGGGATGAACACCGCGTGGAGAGGTTGAATCCGGGCGAAATTCGGAGGAATTTGTGGATGGAAATTGGGGGGAAATGGATGGGAAGCTTGATCCACTCAAAACAAAGCAAATCCACGGATCCAAACCAACAAAATCTCAACACACCAACAAATCACCAAAAACAATTGGGGCTATTTTTGGTGGGGAATTTTCGAATTAGGATGAGAAACAACAAAACAAGGCTAGAAACACAACGGGGAGGCTCCGAAATCGTGATCAACGTGGATCTAGATACCAAGATGATGGTATCAAGAGACAAGCTGGCTCTGATCCAAGATGATGTAGGGTATAGCCCTAATCGCCCGATCTTTCACGAAAGGAGCGGATCCCGCCAAGAACACGAGGAATACAAAGAGGGAAACGAGGGAAATCACAAGGGAAGACACAAGAGGAATACTCAAACTAACAAGAACAAGTCACACATGTGCTAGATCCTCGGATACATCGAACGATACATGGTCCACGGACAACTAGGGACGATACAAAAGGGTAACCGGTTCTTCTCCGTGATGAGGTCTTGATGTTCTTCCATAAAGAGGGGTCTTGAATCTGCTTGGGGGATCTTCTCCGGTGGAGGCTCGAATCTCCGAGGAGAAGGTAACCAAGTGGATGAGCAAAGCTCTCACACAAAATATGAGCTAATCCTTTGCTAACCCTAGAAAGTTGTACGGGATGGAGTATATATAGTCTAGGGGGTAGAAGGGGTACACGGGCCTCAGCCCTTTACTGTGCGCAGACAGGGAGGCTGGACGTCCGGGCATCGGGTCGGATCTCCGGGCGTTCGCGGAGGGTCGGATGTCCGGGCTGTGGAGGCCGGATGTCCGAGCTAGTGAAGCTGGCCATGTTGCTCTCGGGTTCGGGGGTGTCCGGATTTCCGGGCAGGAGGCCGGATATCCGAGACCTCAGCAAGGACCGGATGTCCGGGGCCTGTAGGCACTTTGTGGTTGAGCAGCTGTAGAGGAAGGCGCTCCAGGGGCCGGATGTTCGGGGCCTGGGAGATGCTCTTGGCTCCTTCTGTTTGTTCTCCTCATCCGTGGACTTGGGGACTTGTCCGTCTTCATGCGCATCTTCGGGACGACCCTCTTGGCACCTAATCATGCACAACGTATCGGACTCAGGTAGTAGCCATGTCTCATGCATAGAAAGTGGAAGTTCGGAGAGGAGTGAGTTCACCTTATCTTCGATAGCTTTGGCTCGGGCTCGTGTCATTGGTCCAAGTGGTGTCGTTGGAGGTTTAGGTGCATCCATGGGGATGATCTTGGGATGCTCCGCATCACTTTGTCGAGCAGCTCCTGTACTTGATGCATAATCTCCTTCGTCTCCTCTGGATTGGTACGGTATGGCGCACGGTTGGGTAATGATGCACCAGGAATTAAGTCAATTTGATGCTTAATCCCTGGAATAGGTGGTAATCCCGGTGGCACATCTTGTGGAAAGACGTCAGTGAACTCCTGCAAAATGTTAGTGACAGCAGGAGGCAAAGAGGAAGGCACGTCCTCGAATGAAAATAATGCCTCTTTGCACACAAAAGCATAGCAAACAGATTTGCCAAAATCTAGATCCTCAATATCAGATTTGGTGCCAAGTAAACATGCACTTTTCAATTTAATTTCAGAAGCAACACTAGATGGTTTATTATTAGGCTTCATTTGTTGCTCAAATTCTTTTGCCACAATCTGATTTTCGCTCTTATTTTTCACCTGTTTTGCTTTATTAGCTCTATTAATATCATCTTTCAAAATGGAATCAGGAGTCATAGGAAGAAAAGTAATATTTTTATCTTGATGAACAAGAGTATACTGATTGTTTCTACCATGGTGTACAGAATTTTTATCAAATTGCCATGGTCTACCAAGTAATAAGGAACATGCTTGCATAGGTACCACATCACATTCAACATAATTAGCATATGTAGAGATACTAAAATGCACACGAACAGTACGTGTTACCATAACCTTGCCGCTGTTGTTGAACCATTGGATGTTGTAAGGATGTGGATGTGGTCTTGTGGTGAGAGATAGCTTCTCCACCATCTCCATGCTAGCCAAGTTGTTGCAGCTCCCTCCATATATGATGACGCGAACAGAACGTTCCTTCACAACTCCCTTTGTATGGAACAAATTATGCCTCTGATTTTGCTCAGCTTGTGTGACCTGCACACTCAAAACACGTTGAGCAACTAAATATTCATACTTGTCAGCATCTTCAGGAGCCATGTATTGCGTCTCATGATCAGAATCATCTCCACCGTGTTCTTCACGTGTAATAAGAGCCAAAGTCTCCTCATCACATTCACTAGCGGACTCATACCCACCATCCTAAGTAGCAATAATCACACGCTGAGATTTGCATTCTCTCGCAAAATGTCCTCTTCCCTTACAACGATGACAAATAATATCACTTGTGTGCCCTGTTGATGCCATGGAAGAAGAAGAGCTCTGCGCAGGCCCGGCAGGTGTGCTCTTGGCAGATAGTGGTGGTTGTGCCTGCTTTCTTGTATCATGGCTGGAGGTGGCACCTGATGGAGATGCTGGTGCAGTGGAAGCAGAGGATGTACGTGGTTTTCATGATGAAGATCAACCTGCAGAAAAGTTAGTTTGCGCCAATGCCTATCGATCCTGCACTTCACGTTCAGCTTTACAAGCAAGATGGAATAAACGAGTGATATTAGTATACTCCTTATACTCTAGAATGGTCTGAATCTCTCTATTTAATCCACCCATAAAACGTGCAAGCATAGCTTCATTCTCCTCAACAATACCACATCTAATCATGCCAGTTCGTAGTTCCTAATAATATTCTTCTACAGAATTTTTTCCTTGTCTTAAACGTGGCAATTTTTGAAGTAATTCACATTGATAATATGGTGGAACCCAACGAGTATGCATAGCAGTTTTCAAAGCAGCCCAAGTAGCTAGAATAGGATATAATCTACAATGCTCAGACCACCAAACACATGCAAAACTAGTAAATGCACAAACAGCAGCAGGAACACGTCTCTCCTTGGGATATTGTAAACATGTAAATCATTGTTCAGTTTCTAACTCCCAAGTAAGATATATATCAGGAACATATGTACCCTCAAATGGTGGAATATTCAATTTCAGTTTAGGGAGATGGTCATGATCTCGTAGCTAAGGGGGAGCCCTACCATTGCCATTATTTGCATGTGGACGACCTGGTGGTTGCGGTGCTGGTGGTTGTACGTAGTTCTGATTTTGATCAACCTCATCCTTGTAATCTCCTGCAAAATCATCCTCCTCCGCATCAGCAGCAGGAGCCACAGAAGTATCAACAGCAGCACCAATAGTTTGGCCAGGTGCAAGAGTGAGACGGCTCGCTCGGCGGAGGGCTGTTTCGCGACATGGAGGTAGTAGTAGTAGTAGTTGTTGTTGTTGTAGAGGTGTGTTAGCTACAGCTGGTGGTTGTGGTGGAAGACGCGCGAGCAATTCATTAAACTTATTATCGAGCCTTGTTTCAAACGTCTTCTCCATGCCATCTATCTTCTCCATGGCCTCTTCAAATGTGTTTAGCACATCTTGCACCTGCCCACTCATCATTTTCTGAAATTTATCATGCAACTCTGTATTCGTCATGTTCTCCCAGTCAGTCTCATCGGCTTGTGATCCTGCCATGGTTAGCAGCAATAGAAACACAAAAGAATATGATCCTACAGACTACTAACAAGAGGTGGTGGTGGGTGTCACAAATCCGTCAAGCAAATCTCAAATTTTTACCAGTTCTTACCCAGCAGCAGGCGGTGATCGGCAACGGTCATAGTCAAAACTCTCAAAACTTGGATAGAGCGATTACCAGGGAGAGTCAAACGCACGACGTAGACGTATGTGGAGCTGGGAAGGCTTATAATATGGTAGCAAAAAGGGTCAGCAATAATCAATCAGAGATGCAAAGTTGAATAAACGCTCAACGACGGTACTGTGCTGGTCCTAGGCTAGACCGTGCTAGAGACGCAAGGCTAGAAAACTAACAAAATCACGACGCTGCACGTAAACAAGGGAGGAGCACGCTCTGATTTTTTTCTTTTTTTCACTTTTTTTGCACTTTTTTTTGCTCCGCAACAATTTTTTTTTGAAAAAGTCTACAAATGGTCCAAAAACTGCCTAGCCAGAATTTTCCAAACTTAGTTTTTTTTGAGTTTGGAACTATTTTTCTTCTGCGGGTAGCACGAAAGTTTGGGAGTCCTACTCTATCACGACTCGGAGTATCGCGTGATCTGGAAATCCAAAACAGAGTAACAAAATACTGGACTCGGACTAGGACTGGTGGCGGAGATGAATCTGGTGGAACTCGGACTGGTGGCGGCGATGAATCTGGTGGAACTCGGACTGGAGGTGGATATATGTTGCAGGTGGACTCAGATTGGCGTGATGGCGGTGGATATGTGGTATATGGCAGCGGTGATGACGATGGTGGTATATGGCAGCGGTGATGACGATGGTGGTATATGGCAGCTGTGACGATGATGGTGGTATATGGCAGCGGTGATGATGATGATGATGATGATGATGCGGCGGCGGTGTGACTACTTGTGAACAGAACTTGAAACACTAAAGGACTAGACACTAAGATCAGCAACTAGACACGACGATGCAACCGCAAACTCAACAATGCAAAACCCTAAAAAGATTATGGAACGGCTTAGATTGGTTCGGATATGATGAACTAACCCTAATTTTTTTGTGGCTTTTTTGTGGACTGTAGGTATGAAGAAAAACTCGATCCAAACTACGAAAAACTGTAAAATCCCACCGAGCAACCTAAAATCTGATACCACTTGATAGAGGCGAGGGGCTCGATCTTTCGATGAGATGGTGGCTATCATTTTGGTGGAAGTCGACTAATGAGGACATCAATACCATTGTTACACCCACAGCCCCTGCTGCTATACATACTGGACCAATTACTAGAGCTCGCGCATGCCAATTGAATTATCAGGTACTTTTGTTTCTTGGTAACGATTCTAATGTTCATGAAAATATGGTGCTGCCTAAATTGGATACATTTGTTTTGCTTACAAATGAAGGGCCTAGCTTGGACAAGAAAGATGAACCTTGGAACAAGTTAAAGCATGGAGATGATGGCATGCACAAGGGGATCAAGAACGGAGTTACAAGTGATGATTTCAGGACTTTGAAACCACCATAAGGAGTGCATGAAGACTTGGATGAAATATACAAGATGCCACTTAATAAATTTCGTTCAGAGGCTATTTTAGGTGCTGTGTCACCTTATTATTGGGCCAGGCCCATGTATTTTTGAAATACTTAAGTATAGGCTATTTTTAGAGTCCGTATGTGTGGGGAAACAAGAGTTAGGGTTGGTTTCGGACCCCTCCTCCAAGGGCCACGAAATCCCCCTCCCCCCTCTTCCTCCATATATACAACCCTTATGGCGTCGTTTAGACATTGGGTTTTTGTTGGGTGGTAGGTGCCACATATGCCAACGAGTGGCTTATCATTGTGGGAGCCAGTAAGACGTCGCGGGTGCCTGGAAACGGGATGAGGCGAAGACATGCATGCCGGCGAATCTTACCCAGCTTCGGGGCTCTCCGTGGAGATAACACCCCTACTGCTGCTCTGCGGGGTCTCCACATGATCACTAGATGAACAAGTAGCTACACGATGCTCCTTGAGCTGTTCGGCGAAAGGAGGAAGAAGGGCACGGATCGCTCTCTTCTCCTCCCTATGTGGTGTCTAAAACTAGCAGGATCAACCCTTTGCATGGGTGTCCCGGGGGGTTTATATAGGCCTACCCCCCGGGGGTACAATGGTAATCCGGCTGGGCGTGGGGCCCAGCCATCTGTGTCTACACTCGCCGGCTTCTGCGCCGGCTGCCGGCTCCTTGGTCGACAGGCAAGCCCCACTATCCAGGGCCCGGTCGGGGGCCGGTTACTGTTGCTCAATCCTGGTGACGAGGGCTTCGCCGAAGTGGGCGTGGCTATAGTGCCACCGTCCGGCGGGTGATCGTTGTAGCCTCACCGCGTCTTGTCTCCTTAATGGGGCGTCTCCTTCGAGGGAGGTGGCAAGCCGGCTATGGAGAGCCAACTTTGTCTTGGGCTGACTGGGGGAGGCCAGGCCGCCTTCAGGTGTCTCTCTGCCCGAAGGAGCCCACCGCCCGTGGGCTGCACTGGTGGCCCATCGTGGATGACATCAGGGTCAACGTGACAACAGTGCCGCACCGGATGGGCCATGGCCACCCATACGGCGCACTGTGCCTGGCGTGCTCCGGGATTCGGGGGTGGCAGGCTTTACTGTAGCCACGCCCCGTCACATCGCCGTTATGTGGATGCAGACTTCGAGGGTACGATCTTGACCGCTTTGTGGAAGTCGGCCTCTTGGAGTCGGCCTTCTCGCGGCCGGCTTCTCAGAGACGGCCCTCCCGCGGCTTTCTTCATGAGGGCTGAAGTCGGGCCGCCTTCCGATAGTCGGCCTGGGAGACAGCCGGCAGGGGGAAGGCGGCCCCGCATCTTGGATTCTTGAGGGCTGGATCGGCTCGTAATTTTTTCAGAAGGGCCAGGGGAGCCGGCTAGGCTACCCGTGGTCATTTACTCCGACAGTAGTCCCCAAAGTTGGTCGAGCTTCGAGGCTGACAAAGGGACGAGAAGCTTGGTCAGCTTCCTACCCCAAGGGGCCGGCTTTGCTTGTGCGCGCCGTCTTCGGAAAGCTCCGTTTCTCGTAGGCAGGAACGCGGGTCGCCCTGCGAGCTAACCGCGTGCCATCCCGCGGGCCACGTGGCAAGGAAATCCTGCCAACGCACGCGCGCGACGGGACGCCGCCGCAGGCCCGGGCCCGCCTCTCTTAGGCCTCGGCCCGAGTGCGGATCTTCTGCGGCCCACACGGACCGCTCGCCTTCCCGCGACGGTTTTATTACGCCATCAGGGCACAATAATCGCGGGACGTGGGAGAGTGGGCGCAGTTGATCCCCACGTTCCACCACGCCACGCCTCCTCGGCTCCGCCGCGCGGGTCTATAAGTAGGAGGAGGAGGGGGAGCGGCAGAGGCTCGCACGCTCTCCCTCGCCCCGCCCCTTCTCGCCTTCCTTCTTCTTCCCTTCGCCGCCGCAGCAACCCATTGCCGCGCCGTTCCGCCGTCGGGCCTCTCGGTTCCTTTGGTCCTGCCGTAGCGGGGTCATGCGCGTCTCTGCCGTCGCTTCGTCTTGCTCCCGGCCGCATCGCTCCCATGGCGCTGTCGAGCTCGTGGGATGGCTCCAACGTCCACGAGGACCACGTCGAGTTCCTCTGCCGGACGCAGCGCCTGCCGGGCGAGAACTTCGTGCGGGTTCGTCGGGCGCCAGTGAAGGAGATCTCGCTGGCGCTGGAGGAGGGCGAGCGGGTGATCTTCCGCTCGCACTGCCTGCGCGGCTTCGGCCTCCCGGCGAGCGGATTCCTTCGAGCTTTCCTTGAATTCTACCACCTCCAGCCGCATCACCTCATGCCCAACGCGGTGATGCTGTTGTCGGCTTTCGTCACCCTGTGCGAGGGCTTTCTTGGGGTTCTCCCCACTCTCGAGCTCTGGGGGGGAATTCTTCGAGACCAAGCTCGGCACCGTCGTCGCGGGCGTGCCCGCCCCCTGCGGAGCCTTCATTGCCATGAGGCAGACGGGCGAGAACAATCCATTCCCGCCCATCCTGCTGATCCAGTCGGTGAAGCTCTGGCAGAAGTCCTACTTTTACGTGAAGAACGTCGCCCAGCAAGGCGACTACATCAACCTACCGGCTTACGTAGCCGGCCCGTCGGCTGGGAGGCAACCTTCGTGGAGCTACCGGGCCAGGTCGCTGTCTCAGGCTGGGAACGCAGCCGTCTCCCGGCTTTGGGTGATGATCCAGTCGGAGGGCCTGACCGGAGCCGACTTGGTGGCCGCCTTCGTGGAGCGCCGAGTACTTCCACTCCAAGGCCGGCCTCACATGATTTGCCAGATGAGCGGCCGCTTCGACCCGTGCCGGCTGACCACCAGGGAGATGCCTCATGCAGAGGTGTCTTACATGGTGAACTACATCTCCAACTGCAAGCTCGTCGTAAGTTTTTCTTCTTTTTCTTCCATTTGTAGCCGGCCTCATGATAGCCGACCTCTGATCAGTTGGTTTGCCCTTAGCAGAACCCTCTTCTTCCGCCGACGGCCGGGGCCGCAGGGGTAGAGCACCAGCTCCTCCCGGACCGCAGGTGGACGACACCAACGATCCGGACCTGGGAGCAGCCGCCATGGAAGACGCCATCATGGGGGAAGGCAACGAGGCAGGAGGCGCGGGGCCCGGAGCCGGCTTCGAGGACTGGCGGGACAACAAGGAGGTCGAAGCCGCCACGCACCGCCAGCCGGCACTTGATCATCAAGGCGCGGGCTCGTCTGCTGCGCCGGCTGCCCGTGGCGGCGCGCAGAAGCGCCAGGCCACGTCGACCTTCTTCGGCAGCCGGCCGAAGAAATCCAAGGCTTCCACGGCGGCGACCAAGTGGGATGAGGTGGCTGCGAAGGCGGCCCGCTTCCGCAAGGCGGTGAAACAACCGCAGGTGATCTCGGCGTAAGTCATCGAACGTCTTGTATATTATATATATATATATTTCGTTGTCCTTTTCGATTGAAGCCCTTCTAAACCTTTCTTTGCTTGCTGGACAGGGCACCGCTTTCCCTTGAGCGAGGTCCTGGCGGCTCCGTAGTCGGGCCGACTGGGGGGTCCTCAGGCTCCCGTCGCGTGGATCCCCGCGCCAACCTTAGGGAGGCCACGGAGCGGAACACACGGGAGGTGCGGGAGGAGCGGGAGGCGGCGGAGCGAAGGACCGCCCAGGCGGCGAAGGAGCAGGCCGATGCGGCGGCCAAGGCCCGGGCGGAGGCGGCAGCCGCGGAGACGGTGGCGGAGGCCTCGCACAACCAGCCTCCGCTGCTCGTCGTTCCCCTCCGCGCCGTGGCCCCCGACATCCCCGTGCCCCCGTCGGAGGAGGTCGACCAAGACCCGCCGGTGATGGAGAGGAGGGAGGACCACGTGGTCTCCGTGGAGGGGGCGCTGCAGACGGCGCCGACTGGAGCGGGCCAAAGAGGCCAATCAGCCACGGCCAGGGGCGAGCCGGAGGCAGGAGCCGGCCTCGAGGTGCAGCCGACATTGCGCCGGCGCACAGGGGGAGGCACCTCCGCACCGGAGCCGCATCGAGCTGCGGGCGCTAGCCAGACGGCGGAGGCCCTGGAGGCGGCCAGCGCCAGCACGTCCGAGTGGACTGCCAGCGGGGGGACGGGCGAGCTGAACGCGGCGGCCCAGGAGGTCCGGAACCGGCTTCAAGCCCAAGCCGCCTCGCTGCAACGATACACTCAAGAGTTCCTAGCGACGCGGGCCATCATCCGGGTGAGTCTTCTGACCTTGGTTGTTTTGCTCTTTTGATTTCTTCCGTGGGGGCGCGTCAACGCACCCACTTGGTGTAGTCCCCGAGTTCCGAGTCGGCTGCTACGCAGGCGGCTTGGAACTTACTAGGTCCTGACAACTATCTTATTCTCGCCTCCTGTCTGATCTTCCAGGAGTATCATAACCTCCGCGCTGCTGCCTTCAACTCCCAGGCTCAGGAGCTGGGCCGGAGAACCGAAGACCTGACAAGCAGCCGGAGTGCGTGCTTTGTTTCGTTCATCTCCTATGGGGGCGTGTCAGCGCACCCACTAGGTCTAGTCCCCGAGATTCGGGCTGACTGCTGAGCAGTCGGGTCGGATCTTCCTTGACGACTTCTTCCTTATTGATTTTCCTTTGTCTTCATGCTTGCAGGAGCCAATGCCGACTTGAGGGGGCAGCTCAGCGGGCCGCAGGCCGCCCTTCGCGCCAAGGAAGCCGAATACAACACCTTGGTCCTGGAGCATGACCGCCTGGCCAAGAAGTTGGCCGACCAGGAGGAGAGCCACAAGGCGGCCCTAAAGAAGGCGCAGGATAGCGAGGACGCCCTGAAGGCCGAGTTCGAGACTGAAGCGGCGGGCTGGGCTGAGACAAAGCAAGCGCTGAATGAAGGCTTCGGTCGTATTGAGATCCATGGTAGGCCGCCTTCCTCACTCCTTGCTTGCCACTTGCCCCCTGATTTGTGTTCTAACTTGTGCTGCTTTTTGTTCTCTACGCAGACTACTTTCCCGGCTACTCCGTCTTCGCCACCCAAACCATCGAGGCCCATCGCGAGGCGCGCCGGCAGGCGGGCGCTAAAATCGCGCCGGATGCGAGCCGGACGCTTGAGGAGCAACTCTTGGCGGTCCAAGCCCGACTGCAGCCGGCTCACCGTATGCTTCGCCGCCTCCAACGCGCCGGGGCGTAGGTGTTAGCCACCCTCTGGCCAGGCGAGACGATTCCCCGCACCCTGAGTCGGACTGCCGACTGGCTGGAGGTTGCGGTTCGCATATTCAAGGCCTGGAAGGCATCGACGGCCCGGCTTGGGGCTGGGCGGGCGCTGGAGTTCGTCCGAGCCTGGTATCCGGGGCTGAACCTGGACCAGCTGCGCACCTGGCGTCTGGAGGCCGACGAGGAGATGGAGGAGGTGCGGTCGGCTATCGCTCAGCATGCTTCGACGATCGCCGAGTGCACTGACATCAGTGTCTTTGCTCTTGAAATAAATGACGATGATGTTGCCCAGCCGGAGGAGTGGTTCGGGCTGGACCCGGCGGCGGGTGAGGACTCGGAAGAGGAGATCACCTCCAGCGATGAAGGCGAAGACGACGAAGGAGAGGAAGGCGAAGACGTTGAGCTGGCCAGTGAAGCGATCAGCCAGCCTCAGCCTGACCGTGCCTCCAGCAACGAGGCGCGTGCAAGCGCGCCTTCTGCGGGAGGCGGTGATCATGCCGAGGTTCACCAGCCAGCCACTCCTCCAGCCGGCACTGCCGTCTCCACCGACCTGCCCAGTTCGCCAGTCGCTCCCCTGGCTTAATCTGCCATCCTTGCTTTTCCTGTTTGTTACCCTTTGAACAATTTTTATTAAACTTGCGTAGTTCCACCTACTGGGGGTGTATTCGAACTGTGTTGAATGCTGGCCTTTTGAAGGTCTTTTTGTGTAAATATGATTGTGTGCTTTTTTGGTTTCCATTCACGTATGCTTTTTATCCTTAGGCTGTTTCCTTTGCTGCCTTCCCCTTTTGGGGAGGCAAGTACTCGAGCTTTCTTAGATTGAAGTGAGGTGAATGGAAACCGGCCGGCCGGCTACTCTGGTAGTCGGTCGGTGGTGGGAGAAAAACCGGCTTTTGTTATATTAGTCTGTTAGTCCCTAGCCGTTTTTCGTGTGGGCGTCCTTTCCTGCCTTTAACTCTTGCCAGCCGGACAGCCGGTTCTTCAAACTGCGACTTTTGGCAAGAGAAGGCTTGGGTGCTGGCACACTACTTGTCTGACCGCGGGTAGGACTTCTAATATAACTCCAGGCGGCCAGTCCCCGAGCCGACTAGTCGAACCCGGTGCCGGACGAAAAAAGTGAATGTAATGACAAGGTCATAAGCATAATATTCTTCATTTATAGATAAAAGATGGCAGTCCCCGAGCTCTCCTCGGGGGACCTATTGTCTCATACTTAGTACAAAAGTTAGCGTGATACGTACTACATTTCAACTATAAAATCTTCAGAGGAGGTTGGCATTCCATGGTCGTTCTGACTCCTTGCCAGAATCATCTCTCTTGCGTGCCTTCGGCTTCTGTGCGTCGGTTAGGTAGTAGGAGTCGTTGCCTAAAGCTCTGCTGATGATGAAGGGGCCCTCCCAAGGGGCCGAGAGCATGTGTTGGCCGGCTGTTCGCTGGATCAGCCGGAGCATAAGATCACCCTCATCGAAGGATCTTGGCTTGACCTTCCGGCTGTGGTAGTGGCGCAGGCCCCACTGATAGATGGCGGACCGGCTGAGGGCTAATAGCCGGCCTTCTTCCAGCAGGTCGACGCCGTCTTCTCGTGCTTCCTTGGCCTCTGCCTCTATGTACATGGCTACCCGAGGCGAGTCGAACTCGATGTCGGTTGGGATGACCGCCTCTGCACCATATACGAGGAAAAAAGGAGTGAAGCCGGTTGACTTGTTTGGGGTAGTGTGCAGACTCCAGAGGACAGCCGGCAGTTCATCGAGCCAACAACTGGCCGAACGCTCCAGTGGTACGACCAGTCGGGGCTTGATACCGGCAAGGATGAGGCCGTTGGCTCGCTCGACCTGGACGTTTGACTGCGGGTGGGCAACGGACGCTAAGTCCAGCCAGATGCCCTGCGTCGCGCAGAAATGTGCCAAGGCTCCCTTGGCGAAATTCGTGCCATTGCCGGTGATGACGCTGTGTGGCACGCCATACTGAGTTGTTATATCTGCGATAAATGTCACGGCAGTCGGCCCATTCAGGTTCTTGATCGGCTTTGCCTCGGTCCATTTGGTGAATTTGTCCACAGCGACAAGTAGATGTGTCATGCCGCCGCGCACCGTCTTGAATGGGCCCACCATGTCCAGTCCCCAAACAGCGAAGGGCCAAGCGAGGGGAATGGTCTTGAGTGCAGAAGCCGGCATGTGTTGCTTGGAGCTGAAGAGTTGGCACCCTTTGCAATGTTTAACTACTCCTTGGCGTCATCCAAAGTAGTCGGCCAAAAGAAACCATGGCGGAAAGCTTTGGCGACGAGTGATCTTGAGGCCGCATGGTGGCCGCATTCTCCTTGGTGGATGTCTCTGAGGATTGCAATGCCCTTCTCTTGCTCGACACATCACTGGAGGACTCCAGTGACACTACGCTTGACGAGCTCTCTGTTGATGATTGTGTATGCTCTGGCTCGGCGTTGGACTTGCCTTGCCTCTGTTTCGTCAGCCGGCAAATCTTGGTTTATTAGGAAGTTGAGGATGGACTGAGCCCATGATGGAGCTGCGACTTCTTCTATTGCCAATGCGGCTACTTCAACCAGGGCGGGCGGGCTGGGTTGTGAAATGCTGGAGTCGGCCGCCGCCTGTTGTGTTGGTGCAGTCTCCGGGCCGACTACCGTAGTCCCCGAGCCGGGTGTGGCAGTCCCCGGGTCGGGCGTAACTACGGAAGTCCCCGAGCCACCTACTGATGTCCCCTGGCCAACTATCAAAGTCCCCGGGTCACCTTCTTGGTTCTTCGAGCCGGGCCCAGCTGTATCGGGGTCAGGCGGTACGAAGATGGAATCGGACTCTGGAGACGGCTTGATAGACGGCTTGAGGAGGCGTTATAGAGAGATACCGGTTGGTATTGCTTGCCGAGTGGAGCCTATTCGAGCTAGGGCATCAGCTGGCTCGTTGTCGGCTCGCGGCACGTGGAGGAACTCGCATCCTTCAAAGTACCCGCTGATCTGCTGAACGAGGAAGCGGTAGCTTGCCATATTTGCGTCCTTGGCGTCCCAGTCGCTGGATGATTGCTGGACCACCAAGTCCGAGTCGCCATAACATAGGATCCGGCGAATGCCGAGCTCTTTGGCAAGCCGGAGCCCGTGTATGAGCGCCTCGTACTCGACCACATTGTTGGAGGCGGCAAAGTGAATTTGCAGTGTGTATCTGAGCTTGTCGCCTTTGGGAGAGGTGAGGATGACGCCGGCTCCCAAGCCGATGCGCATCTTGGACCCATCGAAGTGCATGCGCCAATGAGTGGAGTCGGGAGCCGGCGGTAGGTACTGGGTCTCGGCCCAGTCGACGAGGAACTTGGCCAATGCTTGGGACTTGATGGCGGTGCGAGGCTGGTAGAAGATTGTGTAGGGGGCCAGCTCAATGGCCCATTTAGCCACCCGGCCGGATGCATCCCGGCTGCCTATGATCTCGGCCAGCGGGGCGATGCATACAACCGTGATGGGATGCTCTTGGAAGTAGGGCTTCAGCTTCTTGGCGACGAAGTACACGCCGTAGCACATCTTCTGGTAGTGCGGGTAGTTCTGCTTCGAGGTAGACAGCACCTCGCTCAAATAGTAGACCGGCCTCTGGACCGGCTGGGCTCGGCCCTCTTCTGGGCGTTGGACTACGATGACGGTGCTGACCACCCGGCTGGTTGCGGCAATGTAGAGGAGCATGGGCTCTTTCTCAGTCGGCCCCGACAGGATAGGCGGCGTGGCCAGCATCTTCTTCAGCTCATGAAAAGCTTGGTCGGCTTGGTCATTCCACTCGAAGTGGTTGGTCTTCTTCATGAGACGGTAGAGGGGAAGAGCTTTCTCTCCGAGCCGGCTGATGAAGCGGTTCAGGGAGGCCAAGCATCCGGTAAACTTCTGGACGTCTCGAAGTTTGGTGGGAATCGCCATTCTCTCAATGCCCTTGATCTTTACTGGGTTGCATTCAATGCCGCGTTCGGAGACTAGGAAGCCTAGGAGCTGGCCGGCTGGCACTCCGAACACGCATTTCTCGGGGTTGAGCTTGATTCAGAACCGGCGTAGGTTCTCAAATGTTTCCTTGAGGTCTTCCAGCAAGGTGTCGCGCTTCTCCGTCTTCACCACAATGTCGTCTACGTAGACGTGGGCGTTTCTGCCGAGCTGCTTGAGGAGGCACTTCTGCATGCAACGCTGAAAAGTGGCACCGGCATTTCTCAAGCCGAATGTCATAGTCAGGTAGCAGAAGGCTCCGAATGGCGTGATTAAGGCGGTCTTCAGGCGGTCTGCCGGGTCTAACTTTATCTGGTGGTATCCTGAGTAAGCATCCAAGAAACTCAACAGCTCGCATCCGACCGTGGAGTCTATCACTTGGTCAATCCTCGGCAGGGCAAAGGGATCTTTGGGGCAGGCCTTGTTGAGGCTCGTGTAGTCTATGCACATGCACCACTTGTTGTTCTTCTTTAGCACGAGGACCGGGTTGGCGAGCCACTCTGGAAAGAAAACTTCCATAATGGAGCCGGCCGCCAGAAGCCGGGCTATCTCCTCTCCCACAATCCTTCTTTTCTCCTCCGACAGTCGGCGGAGGGGTTGTTTGATTGGTTTTGTTTCTTCTCGGACATGTAGCTTGCGCTCGGCGAATTCCTTCGGAACACCCGGCATTTCCTTGGGGGTCCATGCAAAGATGTCCCGATTCTCACGGAGGAAATCGGCGCACTCGCCTTCCTATTTGCTATTTAGGTTTGCCCCGATGATGGCAAACCTCTCTGGGTGCTCGGGGTCAAGAGGTATCTTCTTCGTCTCCTTGGCCGGCTGGAAAGATCCTTGGGCCTCATACTCCTTGGGATCGGGGGACAGGGCCGACTGTTTGCCGGCCATGGCCACGACTTGGTCCAACATCTTCTTTTCTTCGGCAATCACAAGGGACTCAGCCAGTCGGCTGCTGGCTACTGCGCACTCGGAGGACTTCTTGTAATCGACGGCTATGGTGATGACGCCCTTGGTGCTCGGCATCTTCATCTTGAGGTATTCATAGTGGGGAACTGCCATGAACCTGGCCAAGGTAGGTCGGCCAAGCAATGCATGGTAGGGGCTCTCCAGGTCCACCACTTCAAACCAGATCGCTTCCCGGCGGAAATGCCCCTTGTCCCCAAAAAGTACATCAATCTTGATCTTGCCAATGGGGGCGCAGGACAGGCCGGGTACGATGCCATGGAACACAGTCCGAGTAAGCATGAGTTGCTTCGTCTTGACATTCAGCTTTTCCAGGGTGTCACGGTACAGGATGTTGATGCTGCTCCCGCCGTCTATCAGCACGCGGGAGAAACGGGTGGCGCATCTATCTGTTGCAAGGGTGGCATCCAAAACCAACGCATAAGAGCCGGGAGATGGCATCACCTCTGGGTGGTGGGCCCGGCTCCAGCTGATAGGTTTTTCTGACCAGTGCATGTGCTCGGCGGGGTTGGCAGCGACCATGCTGACTTCTTGGTGCTCTCGGCGTTTGCTGCGCCGGTCTTCGGGCTGGCTTGTAAAGACGATATAAGCGGCATGCTCGTCGGGGAACTCATCATGCACGGCTCCGACTGCAGGCCGAGCGGTCGGCAGCTGCGGAGCCGGAGGCGGCGAACCGGCAAGCGGAGGCGGCGTGAGCCCTTCGCCTTTGGAGATTCGGGTGAGCCAGTGGCACTTCCGGGTTGTGTGGTTGGACGGCTTCGCGCCACTGTGGAACTTGCATGGGCGTCGAGAGCCTGCTCGTAGGAGAAGGCCGGCTGCCAAGCCGGCTTGCCGCCCCTCTGCTTCTTGGGTGCGGGCCGCCCTTCGGGCTGCTCGTCTTCGACTGTGGCCACCTGCCAACTGGTGGAGGGCGGCATGGGGCCCTTGCGCTTGTGGTCGTTCTGGTGTGGGCGTCGGCCGGAGTCCCCAGCCGACGTCTTCGGCGCCGGGTTGAGTACTTTCCCGGACGCGTCTACCCGGAGTTCGGTCTTCATTGAGGAGTCGGCGGTGGCGTACATGTCCGCTATGACCAGAAGCTCGTCGAGGGTAGTCAGCTCGTCGCAGAGGAGCTTGTGCTTGAGGAGGGTGCCTTCTCGGCACCCGGCAGTGAAGTATTCTATGGCTTGCACCTCGTGCACCCCTTTGCAAGAGTTGCGGAGCTCGGCCCAACGCGTGAGGTAGTCGCGAGTGGACTCAGCGGGGCCTTGTACACACAAGGAGAGATGTCTGGGCTTGGGAGCCCGCTTGTAGGTGCTGGTGAAGTTGTGGACGAAGGCTTCTATGAAGTCTAGCCAGCTGTTGATGCTGTATGGCTTGAGGCTGTTGAGCCAGGTCCGCGCCGTGCCTTGCAGCATGAGGGGCACGTACTTCACGGCAACGCCCCTGTTGCCGTTGGCTATGCTAACCGCCGTGGAGTAGTCGATCAACCAATCTTCCGGCTTCACGGAGCCGTTGTACTTGGGCGTGTCTCTTGGGAGCGAGAACCCTTTGGGGAAAGGCTCGTCGCGGATGCGGGGGCCGAAGCAAGGTGGGCCGACATCGTCTTCTTCTTCCAGCGCCAGGGATCGCGCTAGGCGGTCGATCCGATGGCGGGCGTCGTTCTCGCCGACTCCTTCGCGGCGACCTAGCCGGCCACTGAGAGTCGGATGCGCAACAGGCGATGGGGTGGGATATCTCTCCCCACGGGGCCGAGGGAGAGGCGGGTTGCCCCGCCACTCCACGGCCCGGGGATGGCCTTCTGCGTCTCGCTCGATAGAGATTTGGGTTCGGCTTCGGCTGGCAGCCGGCTCTTTTTGCACCGCGCGCGGGTTTTGCCCGCGGTCGACGTCCGGGACGTCGCGCCGTGATCTCGGTGCGGGGGAGGGCTTTCCGTGCGGGAGTCGGCTTCGTGCCGCTGCGCGGCCGCATCGATTAGCTGCTGGATGCGTCTGGTCATGTGGGGGAGTTCTTCGGGCCCCAATCCGTCTAGCTCGTCTACGGCCGCCTGGACGGCGCGCAGGTTCTCGAGTGGAGTGGCGTAGAGTGGGCGGTCGACTCCTAGCGTGTCGGCGACGACAGCGCCGCGCTGTCTGACAACGCCAGCCCGGCTGGGCCCACCTGGGGGCGGCATGCCAAAGGCGGCACGGTCGGCTTCGCGCCGATGGGCCTCAGTGAGGCATCTCATGGAAGCCAGCTTCCGTCCCTCCACGAGGAGGGCGAGGCGGCGAGCCTCCAGTGCTTCAGCGTCGGCATCGGCCGGGAGGGGGATGGACAAGTCGTGGACCGCCGCATGCGGGGCGTCGTGGGCGCTCTCGTCAGAGGCGCCGTCGTGGCCGATGACCATCACCTCGGTGGTGACAGCATCGCAGCCATCGGCCCGGGGAAGCGGGTCGTTGTAGATCGTGACGTCGGTGGGGAAAGTGTCGAGTGAGGCCGTGTCGGAGTCGACAGGCATCGGATCGGTGGAGCCGACCGACTCCAAGTCCACAGCAGGCTCGCCGGAGATGCGGAGTTGGCCGAGGAGGTTGACGAGGTGGTCGGTGCCCGTTTCAGAGGCGAGCTCGTCGGAGATGAGGGTCTTGTCAAGGAGATCGGCGAGGCCGCTCGCTGCACAGACGTTGGTGACGCCTTGCAGCGCGTCGTGGCAAGCGCCATCGGGCGTGCCGGGCTGGCTACGCTCGCTGGGGAGGAAGAGGGTTCCCATCCAGAACAGGTCTCCGGACGATGGTGCACCTGGCCCCACGGTGGGCACCAAATGTCGGGTGGTAGGTGCGACATATGCCAACGGGTGGCTTATCATTGTGGGAACCAGTAAGACGTCGCCGGTGCCTGGAAACGGGATGAGGCGAAGACATGCACGCCGGCGAATCTTACCTAGCTTCGGGGCTCTCCGTGGAGATAACACCCCTACTGCTGATCTGCGGGGTCTCCGCATGATCACTAGATGAACAAGTAGCTACACGATGCTCCTTGAGCTGTTCGGCGAAAGGAGGAAGAAGGGCACGGCTCGCTCTCTTCTCCTCCCTATGTGGTGTCTAAAACTAGCGGGGATCAACCCTTTGCATGGGTGTCTCCGAGGGGGTTTATATAGGCCTACCCCCCGGGGGTACAATGGTAATCTGGCTGGGCGTGGGGCCCTGCCGTGTGTGTCTACACTCGCCGGCTTTTGTGCCGGCTGCTGGGGCCCGCCGGCTGGTGGGTCCCCCCGGCTGCCGGCTCCTTGGTCGACAGGAAGGCCCCACTGTCCAGGGCCCGGTCGGGGGCCGGTTACTATTGCTCAATCCTGGTGACAAGGGCTTCGCTGAGGTGGGCGTGGCTACAGGGCCGCCGTCCGGCGGGTGATCGCTGTAGCCTCACCGTGTCTTATCTCCTTAATGGGGCGTCTCCTTCGAGGGAGGTGGCAAGCCGGCTATGGAGAGCCGGCTTTGTCTTGGGCCGACTGGGGGAGGCCTAGCCGCCTTCAGGTGTCTCTCTGCCCGAAGGAGCCCACCGCCCATGGGCCGCACTGGCGGCCCATCGTGGATGACATCAGGGTCAACGTGGCAACAGTGCCGCGCCGGACGGGCTATGGCCACCCGTACGGCGCACTGTGCCGGGCGTGCTCCGGGATTCGGGGGTGGCAGGCTTTACTGTAGCCACGCCCCGTCACATCGCCGTTATGTGGATGCAGACTTCGAGGGTACGATCTTGACCACTTTGTGGGAGTCGGCCTCTTGGAGTCGGCCTTCTCGCGGCCGGCTTCTCGGAGCCGGCCCTCCCGCGGCTTTCTTCATGAGGGCTGAAGTCGGGCCGCCTTCCGATAGTCGGCCTGGGAGACAGCCGGCAAGGGGAAGGCGGCCCCGCATCTTGGATTCTTGAGGGCTGGATCGGCTTGTAATTTTTTCAGAAGGGCCAGGGGAGCCGGCTAGGCTACCCGTGGTCATTTACTCCGACAGTTTTGTTTAGATTAAAAGTTCGCCATAGCTGCAACTTCGCGTACTTCTTTTGTGTCCAACGACCAGACCAAGACGTCACAGAACCCCACCTTGATCAATAAAGCTTTCATCTTATATTCGCAATATCCAGATTGCAATCTCAGTTTCTTGCTTGTTCTTCGTTTGCTCGCAGGAAACAGACCCTCGTGGTCAGGTTGATCGTGCTCCGGCGTGGTCAATAACCCCTCGGAAGTTGGTTAGTGATCGCTAAGGCGCGACGTCTCGCATGTTCATAGTCGGATCGTCAAGGTCGACTCTCATCGAAACATCGGGACACCTTCGCCTCTATCAAGTGGTATCAGATTTCCAGGTTGCTCGGTGAGATTTTACAGGTTTCGTAGTTTAGATCGAGTCTGTTATTCATACCTACAGTCCACAAAAAAAAGCCAAAAAAATTTTAGGGTTAGTTCATCATATCCGAACCAATCTGAGCCTTTGCATAGTCTCTTCAGTATTTTGTTTTGTTGAATTTGCGGTTGCATCGTCGTGTCTAGTTGCTGGTCTTAGAGTCTTGTCTTTTAGAGTTTCGAGTTCTAGTCATAAGTTGTCACGCCACCTCCACACCATCATCATCGCCCCTGCCATCTACCACCACCACTTATCCGCCATCGATCCGTCTCCATATACCATCACCAATCTGTACCCATATACCACCACCAATCCGTCTCCGTATACCATCACCAATCCGTATCCATATACCACCATCGCTGCCATATCCTAACATCATATATCCACCACCAATCCGAGTTCCTTTCATATTAGGTTTGTTTTCGAGGTCCGTCTAATTTCCGATTCGTGTTTCCTTGCCTCAGTAGGTTTCGGAAAAAAAAGAGTCTGGAGACCCCGGGCAGTATTTAGGCCAAAATTTTCACAGGCAATAATATTTTTCCCTATCCTATTTTTAGGCTTTTCTGAGTCTTTTGAGCCACGTGCCATCATAGTGATTTTTTGTCGCACTTTTTCGTCGTTGCTGCCCTGATTTCGGAAAACAGAAGTCAAAAAAAATTCGTGCCCATCCTGTCAGTTTGATGAGGGAAGACTTTTGAGACACTCGCCATTATAGTGTTTGATGCAGAGCATCCTACGATCATCCCCATGTACACTCAAGCATACGCCTTTGTACCTAAGGTGAACTCGCTCCTTTCTGAATCTTCCCTTTCCGCATGTAAGACATGGATGCTACTTCAAGCGTGGAGCTTGTGCATACTCAGGTACACCCGAGAAGTCCAAGGAGAGCGCAAGGACCAAGGCCAAGCGTGCGAGCGAAGGAAGGAGAAGGAAGAAGAGTCTGCTGCTACAGCAGCCGGACATCCGGCCATGGCCCGGACATCCGGCCCTTCACGAGCCGCGGACATCCGGCCCAGGTCCTGGAAATCCAGACACCTCCGAACCCGAGAGCAACAAGACCAACCCCGCCAGCCCAGACATCCGGCCCCTCTAGCCCGGACATCCGGCCCGTCGCCTGGACATCCGGCCTTCCCTGCCTGCGTGCAGGGCATATGGGCCGAGGCCCATGTACCCCTTTGCCCCTTAGACTATATATACTCCCCCTCCATCTACGTTTTACGGTTAGCATTGGTTTAGCTCATTTTAGAGATAGAGCATTGCTCATCCACATCGGATCTACTCCACGAGAGAGACCGCGGCTTCTACGGAGAAGATCCCTTTGGATTCAAGACCTCCTTTTGGAGAAGAACTTCAAGACCTCCTCACGGAGAAGACCGGGTACCGTGTATCGTCCCTAGTTGATTGTGGATCGTGTCTTTACTTTATGTACTCGAGGAGGTAGCACATGTGTGACTATTTCTTGTTGGTTGAGTGATTCTCTCGTGTTTTCCCTCGTGATTTCCCTCGTTTTCCCCTCGTGTTCCTCGTGTTCTTCGCAGGATCCGCTCCTTTCATGGAAATCAGGCGATTAGGGTTCTACCCTACATCATCTTGGTATCTAGAGCCACGTTGATCACGGTTTCGGAGCCTCCCCGTTGTGTTTCTAGCCTTGGTTTGTTGTTTTTTGTCCTAATTCGAAAATCCCCAACAAAAATAGCCCCAATTTTTTTGTGATTTGTTGGTTTGACAAAGTTTTTTTGGATTTGATCCATGGCTTTGCTTGGTTTCGAGTGGATCTAGCATATCCCAAGTTTCCCCACTTTCCATCCACGAAATCCCATCAAATTTTCCCCCAAATTCATCTATTTCCACCCCAAATCGAGTTTTGATGTCCCAACCGAGATCTGGAATCGTCAGGCCGGACATCCGGGCCTCAGGCCAGACATCCGGGCCCCAAGCAGGACATCTGGCTCCTGGAGCATAAAACCCGCACGGTTCTGGACATCAGCCCCCGGATATCCGGCCCCCACCCCCGGATGTCCGGCCCCTGACATTTCAGCCATGCCCGTTTCACCGTTTTGTCCATAACTAATTCATTCGGAGTCCGTTTTTGATGTTCTTTAGCTCGTTGAAAAGCTCCCGACATACCCCTTCCCACAAAAATACTACCATCACCATTTGACTCCATCAAATTTTTGGAACTTTGGCATCTTTGCTTAGGGCTTCCACCACAACTTCCGCATAACCACCACCGACTTCCGCAACCTAATCATTTTGTTCCACTTTGCATTAGTGGTTGTTTGAGTTGTGATTTGAGTCTCCTAAGGTGTTTAGGCTACTTAGGGACGATAGCTTCTTCATCAACCACCACCACCATAACTCCCACATAGGCTTGCCCACCATACACTTCCACCAGCCCAACTTAACCCAATTTTGTTAGTGTTGTGAGTTGTGTCTCCTAAGGTGTTTCGGCTACTTAGGGACCGTGCTTCCAACTCCGACACCGTGTATAGTCCACCACCTTACCCTCCACTTCCGCATTGCGTCTCAAAACCCATCATTGCATCTACGCAATCCCATTGAGCTTCCGCAACCACCACCGCATCCCGCTACCACCATTTGACATTTGAGATTTTGAGCTCGCGGTTTTCCCGTTTCTGAAGGTGTTTCGGCTACTTAGGGATGAGTCTCCATCATCTTAGTATCTCCATCAAGATCACCGCCACTCATCATCGACACGGACGGTAACCTCCGTATCATCATGGTATCGTGGTATCCCTCCATTGTATATTCCCTTGCCATTGCATTGATAACCCCTAGCCCATTTTGCATCACTTGCCTATCGATACTAGCCATTTGAGTATTGCCGGAAACGTTACTTGTGCACATTAGTGATCTACACCATACATTGCATACATACCATATCATATCGGTATCATATCATCCCTTGTGCCTCAAGTTTGTTCCCGCATATACACAATAGCTATCTTGGTTTGTGCATTTCACAAAGTGGCCATACAGAAAAGAAAGAATAAGCTTTTAAGCAAAGAAAAAGAGTGAACAAAGAGCTTGTAAGCAAGTGCCATAGCATCATACCACATTGTCATATCCAATCATCTTGGATCATACCACCGGAACATCATATACATAGCATACTTGGGATAGAAGTCGTTGCATTTTTGTCTCCTATAGGTTGTGCACAAGTGTCGTATCCGCCTCTTGAGCAATCGTGCTAGCGTCTCTCCAGAGTTGTGCAACAAGAGCATTTTCCATGGATTCCACATTTTGATCTCATCCTTTGGTTGCACGACCCCATTTATCTATCCGTGTGTGTGTTTCCGTGTGCCACATATTGCTATTGGTCTACTTGTTACACTTGCGAATTTGTGAATCTCTTTCAACATTATTGACTCTTGCTAACATTTGACATCAAATTTTTGTGCCACTATCCTCAACCAGCTCCACCATAAGCCTTATTTGTGTAGGTGTGAGAAACCGACAATAATTGGTACCAATTGTGCTATTTCCTTGTCCACATTGGAGTGATCATTGATCCACTTTCAACTTCGGTCAAGGTACATTTGGTATTCGTTCTTCTCTTTCTACCAATCACATTTTTCTCTTGGAGTGATGGATATGCAAGGCATTTCATCTTCGGTCTTCCACAACAACGACGACGTGAACAACTACATCACCAAAGCGTCAATCTTCGATTTACAACAACAAATGCAAGGTGTACAATCAAGATTGCGAGAGTGCATCGAGAACCTCTCCATTGACATTCTTCACTCCGAAGCGAGGAAAAGGGACTACATCGACAACAAGCTTTCCGCACAAAAGAAGGATCAAGATGCAAGGATGGAGGAGATTCGGGCCTTGATCAAGTCTACTTCCCCTTTGTCATCTTCAAGGCGGCGGCGAGCACATCGATCCTCTTCGGAGCGCCCAAGCGATACAAGCGCAAGTCGTCCACGTCCACATCTCCATGGCGACCAGCATCACGTTCGTGATCCACCTTGTCATGAAGGGCAAGTCACCTCCAAGCAACATGTGCACGACGACAACGAACGACATCTACTACGAGCTCAAGTGCGAAAACGCCAACATCATCATGACGATGCTCACCAAGCGCAAATGCACAAGTCCCAACAGGCCCTACTTCACGCCAAGTCCAAACTTCATGACCATAAGGGAAGACCGCGAGACGAGCACCACCAAGATGGCGCTACGGCTACTACCACCACCACTTTGGCATCTTCGCCAAGTGCTATCAAGGCATCTTTGCCTTTGGACGTACGACATCTTCTCCTACTTCCCATGAGTTCGCCTACATCGACATCTTCACCAACGAGGCAAGTACCTACGAGCGAGGGTGACACTTCCATCTTCGGAAGCCCGTCAAGGAAGATGGCCGAGCATGGGAATTTCCCTTCGGTCATGGAGACGAGCTATGAGGTGCCACATGATATGGACCTCCTACAACAAGACAACGACAAGAAGGCCGAGCTAGGGCCATCCCCTTCAACCATGGCGACGAGCATGAACTTCTTCAACAACATGAAGACGGCGCCCATATTAGACTCATACTCTGAGTCAAGCTACGAGACCGCAAATGAGACCTTATCTTTGGTCTTGGAGGAGAGTGATGATGTGCCATCTTCGGCCTTCATCCATGGCTACGACTACGACATGATTGAGCATGGAGACATTTGCACCAACATCTCTCCGACACCCACATATAAAGAGATGCCCCAATTCCCATGTGAGGAGAGCCACCCCACCATGAGTGACATGAGTGACTCCACCATACGTGACATTGAGAGCATTTCCTATGAGAGGATGAGTGTGACCACCACTAGCCCCACACTTGAGAGCATGCCACACATCCTATGTGAGATTGAGAGCCATTTGAATGACTCTGCCAACCATATGAGTGAGAGCATCCGAGAGGGAGTGACACTACAAGAAATATGTCAACTTATGACCTTCTGTCAATGACCCTCGAAGAATTGGTCACAAATTTATGACCATTTTAGACCAATTGGTCAAAAGCTGTCTGGGGGGCTCTAAACCCTAAACCATTGCGACCATTTTGGTCAGAAAGGTCATAATTTCATTACATGAAATTGTCATAAAGCAAACAGCGCTAGTCCGCTGCCTTATTTCTAGTTGTTAACGACCAATATAGATGGTCATAGCCTTGTAAATTGTGGTGGGTTGGTATGACTAGGCGCCACCTCATGATTTTTGCCTATGTGTCATGTCCATGTGGCAGTTTTTGCCCTAGGTTGTGAAGCAACCTATATTTCTATCATTCCCAAAATTCCCAAAAAATCTCATAAATTCTTTAGGTCATATCTTTGTCAAATATGTAAAAACTTTCCTTGCCTAGTTCAAAAATAATTCAAAAATATTCATTTTCCTATTCTGTTTAGAACAACATTTTGTGAAGGAAGTACCACTTTGGCATGTCCAAATAGTATCCATTTTCTACAGTGCTTTCCTATGCCCAAATAACCATCCTCCACCAAATGCCAGCTCAATCCATTCATTATTTTGAGCCGAGCTTCAACATTCGTAGTTATGTCCAGTGTGGTAATTTGCAAAGAAAGTACCACCTTGGTTCCTCCTTTTGAGCTGAAAATTTGTGAAGGCGGTCTTCTTAGTAACTGATCATCCTCGGCCAAAACTCAGGCCCATTGGCCATGTGCATTTCCCGTACCATTAATCAAACACTTGGGTGCTAATTCATGTTTGAGCTCGGTTCAGTCTCCCCATGAGATTCTTCTATTGCCTTCTTCTTCTTGACACCTATTAGGGGAGTTCCCAACCCACTAGACATTCCTAGGCCGCCCAGAACGTGTGGCAACACCACGTTCACGCAGTGACCACGCGGCGGGCATGCGAGTCTACGCGCTTTGGAGTTGGGGCCCTGGGCCACCATCCAAACCTCAACGTATCGCCACCAAACCATGTATTTTTGATTAAATAGATACTTTTCTACCTAGAAATGATTTTTTTTAAATAAAGAGAAAACTATGAGGCAGCTGCAGTTCAAATTTGTCCCGCTTCCTGCTGAATCAGCAGAAATTTGTCTTTTTCACCAGAGGTGGATAAAAACTTTTGGCACCCAACCATTTTGTCAATTGTGCTTTAAATATGGCCAAGTACTTTATAAAATTGATTTGGTACAATTTTGCAACAAATATATGGTAGGTCCTTCACAAAAAAAACTCATTTTGGGCACTCGAAAAATGGAAATTCGATTTTTCGTCCAAAGAAAATGAAAACTCCCTTAGGCAACATTGTTTGCCATTCCAATATGCACCCTTGTGCACAGTATGAGATCATTTGAACAAACTATGCCATGAATGTGGCCATAAGATTGATCATTTGGCTTGAAAGCCATGAATCTTCACAGATGATAGCTCATTTTTGAGAACACTTCTTTAAAATAATTGCCGTATTACAAGTTTGTTATTTTTCCTGTGAACTTGGCCACATATAATGACACAATGTGAAGGTTTCCCAATTGTTTATTTTTTTTGAATTTTTTATGCCCGTTTCAAAATGCAGTCAAAACGGCGGGAATGACCGTTCCTAGCTAGTGGTTGAATCTTGGAATTTTTTTGGTGTTTATCTGATTAAATAGAAACTTATGTACCTAGAAATGATTTTTGGAAAAAATAAATAGCAAACTATGAAGCAGCTGCAGTTCAAATTTGACCCGCTTCCACCTGAATCGGCGGAAATTTGTCTTTTTCACGAGAGGTGGATCAAAACTTTTTACACCCAACCTTTTGGTCAATTGTGCATTAAATATGGCCTAGTATTTTAGAAAAATGATTTGGTCCAATTTTGCAACAATTATTTGGGAGGTCCTTCACAAAAAAACCTCTAGTTGGGAACTCGAAAAATGGAAAATGGTTTTTTCATCCAAAGAAAATGAAAACTTCCTTAGGCAACATTGTTTGCCATTCCAATATGCACCCTTGTGCACAATATGAGATCATTTGAACAAACTATGCCATGGATGTGGCCATAAGATTGATCATTTGGCTTGAAAGCCATTGATCTCCACACGTGATAGCTCGTTTCTGAGAACACTTTTTTAAAATAATTGCCGTATTACAAGTTTGTTATTTTTCCTAGGAACTTGGCCACATATAATGACACAATGTGAAGGTTTCCCAATTTTTTGAATTTTTTGAATTTTTTATGCCCGTTTCAAAATGTGGTCAGAACGGCGGGAATGACCGTTCCTAGCTAGTGGTTGAATCTTGGGATTTTTTTGGTGTTTCTATGATTAAATAGATACTTATGTACCTAGAAAGGATTTTTGGAAAAAATAAAGAGCAAACTACAAGGTAGCTAGAGTTCAAATTTGACCCGCTTCCAACTAAATCGGCGGAAATTTGTCTTTTTCATCATAGGTGGATCAAAACTTTTACACCCAACCATTTGGTCAATTGTGCATTAAATATGGCCTAGTATTTTAGAAAATTGATTTGGTCCAATTTTGCAACAATTATTTGGTAGGTCCTTCACAAAAAAACTCCTTTTGGGCACTCAAAAAATGGAAAATGGTTTTTTCGTCCAAAGAAAATGAAAAATTCCTTAGGCAACATTGTTTGCCATTCCAATATGCACCCTTGTGCACAATATGGGATCATTTGAACAAACTATGCGATGGATGTGGCCATAAGATTGATCATTTGGCTTGAAAGCCATTGAGCTCCACACATGATAGCTCGTTTGTGAGAACACTTTTTTAAAATAATTGCCGTATTACAAGTTTGTTATTTTTCCTAGGAACTTGGCCACATATAATGACACAATGCGAAAGTTTCCCAATTTTTTATTTTTTTTTAATTTTTTATGCCCGTTTCAAAATGCGGTCAAAACGGCGGGAATGACCGTTCCTAGCTAGTGGTTGAATCTTGGAATTTTTTTGGTGTTTCTATGATTAAATAGATACTTATGTACCTAGAAATGATTTTTGGAAAAAATAAAGAGCAAACTACAAGGTAGCTACAGTTCAAATTTGACCCGCTTCCAGCTGAATCGGCAGAAATTTGTCTTTTTCACGAGAGGTGGATCAAAACTTTTGACACCCAACCATTTGGTCAATTGTGCATTAAACATGGCCTAGTATTTTGGAAAATTGATTTGGTCCAATTTTGCAACAAATATATTGTAGGTCCTTCACAAAAAAACCAATTTTGGGCTCTCGAAAAATGATTGTCTTAAAAAACACTCATTTTGGATAATACATTTTAAAGATATTTGTATTATTCAAAGTTTGTTATTTTTACTGAAACGTAGATCACACTTGGTGACACAATGCTAAGGGTTTTCTTTTCTATTTATTTTTATAAATTTTCTAGGTCATAAAAAAGCTGACATGATTTAGCATCTTATTTTTAATCGATCACGACCAATTTAAATGGTCATAACACCATCGAAGAGATACTGCGTTGTGATTGGTCCAAAAACATATCACGCGGATCATGGATTAAGCACCGTCGGATGCTTCGGATCGAACGGTAGCCCTCGGTAGCCCTCGTCGCTCTCATCCCCCTCCCGAATCACCTCGTGCCCCTCTCATCCCTCTCACCCTCGTCCACCCATGAAACCC